>NC_132896.1:4232968-4292968 GCF_030463535.1 Salminus brasiliensis | reverse complement strand
ATTTCATTGGACAGTTTGGATTTCCATTGAGGCATGGACTCCACAAGACCTCACAAGAAGGTGACCTGTGATATCTGATAGTAAGAAACTGACCACTGCTCACTGGGAACACCCCACAAGACCTGCCTGATGTTTGAGAGACGGAGATACTGGATTCCAGCATCTCTCATACATCAGGCAGGTTCACGTTGATCTGCTCCAGAGAGTCCTATTCTATTGGCAATACATCTCTACAGATGTCTGCAATCTAGTCTGTGTCAGCAATGGGTGCAGCTTGAAGTAGCTGAATGCATTCATTCGAAAGGGGTGTCCACAAACATTTGGACATACAGTGTATGCCCATTCCTATCTCATTCTTCATTGTGGCCATTTATGAGCACAGGACCACTGCTGACCAGATATTAAGATATTGCTCGGAGCACGCAGGGGCACTGTTTGGGGGCGGGGGGGTCAGAGCAACTCTAAGGGTCTATGACTGATATAGGGCCTGAAAGTGCATTAACTAGCGAGTATCCCGTATCTTTTTATTTTAGGCTGCCATTCTGACTGAGATCTGTTCACTGGATATTGGTAGTGTCTCTACTGTCCCTACTTTCCCCGATTCTACACCCTTTCTTCGGACGGTCGGCTGACATCTGTTCTGTAAAACTAGTAGCACATTAGCAGCTCAGTGGGCCATTAGAAATGTACCCCCTTAAAACACCTATGGTCAGCTGACGGTCCGAAACGGACACTACAAACTTTAGCCCCCCAGTTTGTACAGAAGTCCCTGTCGTTACTGAGTAATACACTTCAGTGGGGTTAAGGGGTTAAGAGCTACTCATGAAAAAGACTAATAGTTAGATATTAGACCAAAATATGTAAAACATAAATAAATAAATAAATAAATAAATAAATAAAAAAGAGGTCTAGCACTGATGTCAGAATTTCAAAAAGGGGGCTGAAAAACCTTTAATTCTCAGGTAAGATTATTTATATAATTAAAGGAAATTCAAGCTAGAATATAGGGAAGCCTATGTGAGTTCACGGCTCACTTACAGTCACAGCAATGCAAGCTCAAGTTTTCCCTGTATATACAGTGTGTGCTGGTGCTGGCACAGATATCTAGTACACTCACGATTTAACTGGACTATACCACCACCGGTCAGGACTCTCTAAAATGTATGGTAACATAAGGAACATTTCTACTGAATGATCTCTTTTGGCTTAAGCAATGCACTTAACTTAAGACTTGACCTTTGCGAGACAACCCCTGTACTACAACCGTCTGTGCTTCCTGCAGATGTCAGAGAGGGTTCCCTATAAACCTCTGAGCTGCATGGTTTTAACAGATTTGTTAAAGGACCCTGCACTATGATTAAGTTAGGGGGATACATGTGGTTCTGTTGCTTTGGTAGAACTCTTCTCTCTCTTGTTCTGCTTCTGGTTCTGGCTCTGTTTGGCGTAGCTCGTTGCCATGGTCGGCTCTCCCAGCGCTTGTGCGCGCAGCGGGCTGAGGAACAGCTGGCTGGGGCAGGCTGAGCCGCGTGCCGGAGATGCAGCATGGCAGGAGCAGCTGGGCGGGTGGTGTTGGAGGTGCGCGAGAGTGATCGGAACAGAAGTCCCATATGCTGATACAGCTCCAACCAGAAGGCCTTCCACAGCCTGGCCGCATTCAGCATGACTGCAGTAACCCCAAAATCTACAACCAGTCCTATTCCTCGCAACATTGCTAAACTGAGATGAGATTATTAACCGAGTTTAAATGCTAAACTGGGCAAAATGCTTTGGTCAGTGCTACAATGGTGGTTATAATATTACATTAGTTGTTTGATACACTATATGGCCAAAAGTATTGGGACACATGCTCATTTATAGTTTAATCTGGAATCAGGGGAATTAAAAAGAGTCTATCCTGCTTTTGTTGGAGGAACTGTCTCTACTGTCCAGATTCACATTTTAGGAGCATTGTTGAGAGAATTTGATAACTCCCCAAATGTTCCCAAAAGTACTATATAGAGCACCAGCCATCATTCCAGAAAACACAGTTCCACTGCTCCACAGCTCAATGCTGGGGGGCTTTATACCCCTCTAGCCCACGTCTAGCATTAGGCAGCATGGTGCCAATAGGTTCACGTTGATCTGCTCCAGAGAGTCCTATTCTATTGGCAATACATCTCTACAGATGTCTGCAGTCTAGTCTGTGTCAATGGGTGCAGCTTGAAGTAGCTGAATGCATTCATTCGAAGGGGTGTCCACAAACATTTGGACATACAGTGTAAGTCCACTGCCCAGTCCTATCTCATTCTTCATTGTGGCCATTTATGAGCACAGGACCACTGCTGACCAGATATTAAGATATTGCTTCGTCCTTTCCTAAGGGAACATGCAGGGGCGCTGTTTGGGGGGTGTTGACATAGGGCCTGAAAGTGCATTAACTATCGAGTATCTCGGCACAATTTTTGAAGTTGTTGAGCCCAGTGTAATATCTTTTAATGGGGTGCAAAATCTATGAGCATGAGATTTTCTTACGTGGTGAAGCGTCATTGTAAATAATTGGCTCCAACAAATTCTTTGGACCAGTCGCTGGGTCCCCAGCTTCTGCTCTCTGAATTTTTTGTGTCTACCGGCATTTCGTTCCTTTTCTCAACAGTGTGGTGCTAAACATAGAAGAGAGGGGAAAATACACATAATTATTACTGTTTAATTATCACTAAACATAGCGATGTCTGTATAGTATTACATTACTATTACATTTTCTTGTCAAAAGCTGAACCTTGTAAAAGCCCACCTGAGACAGCGCAAGAGGCCTCGAACACAAGTTAACAAGTTAGTGTTAATGGACCCTGCATTCAAGATGACTTTGAGCTCTGCCAGAAATTAGCCACACAAGCCTAATGCAACAGTGTGCAAGCAATACACGATACCTAGAACCTGAACGTAGAAATGACTAAACCATGCAAAACTGGTAGAAAAGAACAAGACATAATAAGTGCAATAAATGTTTTAGCACTGCTTATTTGTATTTATTCTAATGTTAGGAACTGTATCCCTCCCAAAAAATAGCTACACAAAAAATAGCTACACAATAGCTACACATTTACACGTTTTCTTTGTATTTTGTATAGAATATATCTCATAAACATAATTATTATATATTTCATGGCATTGAGCCTTTATTCAGATTTCAAAATATGTCATTCAGCATTATAAAATACCGCACACTTTAATAAATATTGTTAATTATTGAAACTGACTGGTATGTAAGCATCTGTATTAATGATGTTATTAGCCATATAGCCCTGCCCTTCTTTTAGCTGTGCTAGGGTTATTTATTCTCAGGCTGAACCACAAAAGTGCAAAAATGACAGTGATATATGGATATCAGAACTTGACCACAAAGTTGTGGCCTCCCCTTCCAAAGTCTCAGCTCACGCGAGGGCTATTCTCCTGGACAGAAAGGCTTTATCATGCTGATACAATGCTCCAGTGATTACACAAATCATGACGTCTACTCTGATAAATCACGGAGCAGTGTTATTAATTGGCGCCGGGGAGGAACTGAATCTCTGACTTGCATAAGGTCACACCTCAGAGCACAGTGCACACAACATCTTTCATCACAAGCTTCTGCTTAGGGCCAGAGCGCTGTGTGTCATGATCAGTGAAGAATGGCTGGGTGCAGGTTAATGCATGAGGAACATAATAGAATATTAGAATAATAGAAAAAAAAATATATATATACAGTTTCTCTTAATAATATGTATTATTAACACATATGTGTATGATGAATGGATGTAAATATATATATATATATACACATTCATTGATAAGACACATTTATACTTCATCTTAATACTGAACAAATCATGAACTGGCCAGGAATTTTGTTGTTTAATGCAAATTAAACAAATTCATGAAATAAATGACATGCAAAAACCTTGTATTTCCAAAATGACAACAGTTTTCAAAGATTTTATTAAACTTACCAACAGCATGACTACATGACAAAGCAGCTGGGAAGAAGTGACAAAACACAGGTGGAAACACTAATAGTAAGGCAGAATTAGAGAGATTAAAGAGGTGGGTGGAGCCAGGAAAAGACTACAGATCAGGGGCAGCAAAATTATTAAAGATAATTTGTATACTGTATAATATAACTTTAGTTTTGAATAATATATATATGTTTATTATTGATTAATAACTCTCATTAATTAGTTCATGATTAGTCATGTATAACTTAACAGCTAATGATGATGTTAGATGTCTTATAAACTATCATTATTGCAGCAATAAAATATAGGATTGTGTGTGTGCTTGTGTTTGGGAGGGTGTGGGAGTTTGTGAATGTGTTTGTTTTCATTCTGCAACTAGCTTGTACAGTGTGCAAACATGTGCATGTGTATATGTGTGTGTGTGTGTGTGTGTGTGTGTGTGTACGTTCTTTCAAAAGGGCACTGTGACAGTGTTGACCACCACAGCTGCACCAGCCTTACTCACGATGCCAGAACACGCCTGTGCCAACCTGCGTCTACCCATCTGTCCCACACATATGAACACACACATACACACACATACGCACACACACACACCTGACACATCACAGTTTGTCCACTTAAAAACCCTTGTTTCATCTAAATTCCCACTTTCAACTGGAAAAGAGCAGCAACACACCTTCCCATGTTCTCCCATTTACTGTCCATCAGAGTGGGCCACTCTTGACCTTCTGACCTCTAAAGGCCTTCAGCAAATGTACACACACAGCACACAGTGTACAGTGGTGTGTGTGGAGTGGGTGGAGGTGGTTTTTCTAAATGAAAATGACTGAAATGACTCTAGCCTGCGTGTGTGTTTTGTGAATGTGTGTGTGTGTATGTTAGAGGCAGTGGAGGGCCTTTTTCTGGGCAGAGCGTGGCGGATCTGCCTGGATAGCTGCTGTAGGCCTGTAGGGACTGGCGGTGCGGAGGCATATGCTGCCTAGCGGGTGAAGCTGCTTTTGTTCCAAGTCCTTCTCTCGCTCCCTGCATACGTGCCTGGCACTGAGCTCAATAACATTAGCATGACCTTAGCCCGTTAACCCGGAGCAAACTTTTCCCACTCATACATCAAAACCACACTCTGCCCGAGTGCCATGGAGTGCTGTGACGGTTCTTGAAGCGAGGCTTCCACTACTAATTTAATTTGCCCAGTATTCCTAAACTTACCGCAAATGTAGCCTATAAGCTAATACATTCGCACTGGAGCTACGAGGCAAAGGTAGCTGACAGGTATGCGGTTGGAATAGTGTAGCGGATAACACCAATGTCTTGAATGTAGGACACCCAAAGAAGGCCCAAAGGAAACAGTAGGGATCAACAATGATATCACAATCAGATAATTGCACTGTCCAAATGTTTGTGGACACCCCTTCTGATGTATGCATTTAGCTACTTTAAGTTGCACCAATTGCTGACACAGGTGTGCAAATGCACACACACCCACACACAGCTTGTCTAAACCCTGTAGAGAAATACTGCCAATAGACTAAGTCACTTTTTTTTATTATTCATTAACCCTTAATGGCAGGAAGGATTTTTTTTGGTTGAAGAAACGTATTAATGAAATTATATGTAAAATGTCTCTCTTTTAAAATAAACTAATAAAATAAATAAATAAATAAATAAATAAGAAAGCTGCATTTGAGATTAAGCTAATTATTATTTTTATTATGGATTATTTTTAGTATATATCTGATGTTTTTTAAACCAGTAGTTAGAAGTTGGAGGATTCTCTGTTTGGATGCATTTAATTACAGTAGGTTAAGCCCATGCCAAGCGTGGGCTGGAGGGCTATAAAGCGCCCAGCATTGAGCTGTGGAGCAGTGGAAGAACTGTGCTCTCTGGAATGATAGTTGGTGCTCCATGCAGTGCTTTTGGGATGAGGAGTTGAGGAGTTGGGGATCATGAGGTTGGGTGGTGATCATCATCCAACATCCTGACCTCACTAACACTCTTGTGGCTGAATGCAATCAAATCCTCACAGCAATGCCCCTCTAAAACCGAGTAGAAAGCCTTCTTCCCTGGACAGTAGAGACAGTTACTCCAACACAAGCAGGATACACTATTTTTAATAGCCCTGATTTAGAAGAAAAAACTATGAATGACCAGGTGACCCAATACTTTTGTCCATATAGTGAATCGTCATGCAAAAACCTCAAATCTCCACAATCGTTGCTTTACAAGATAAGGAAAGAAAAAGTTCTTAACTTTCAATGGAACTTCAATGTAAACAGAGTTAATTTCGAGTCATTTCAGAGCATTTCTATTGGTTCATTCATTCGATTTTGATAACATTTAATTTTAAAAAATAAAAAAGGACAAAATAGCCCCAAGGTGCAATGTTATATTTGTTATATTTTATATTAACTAAAAAAGGTATTAGTGGCTACTGTATTCATAGGCCGTTTCCATGACAACAAACACTATGTCAAAGTAATCCAGGGTCAATCAGAATGTAGTGGGTCAAATCTATGAGTATTGGGATGGAGGCGGTCAGCTGGGACTCAGGGGACAGGCTTAGTGAGATTAACAAGCCAGTGTGTGTGGCTCTGAGGGTTGATGGGTTGTGAAAATTAGCATGTGTTCATCAAGCTTGTGTGTGACATGAGAAGAACAGGGCTAAGGGGGATGAGTGGATGGGGGCGGGGTGGGGGGGTTAGTTCTGCTGCAGTCACACATCAGTCAGTTTTCCCATCACTGTGTGAATGATTTAGAATTTTTGTCATCAGAGTGTTTCCTCTTCTGTCAAAGAAGCTTAGACCCCCAGCGCTATTCAGACAGCTGCATGTTGTTGTTGGTGACCCTTAGAAGTCGCAGCCTGCTGTAATATGAGGTTCATAGATTCCTAGAAGGAGAGAAAATGATATTTTATTATGATTTATATAGTTTCCTAACAAAAGTCAGGATGGTAGACCAGACCCTCTCAAAATAGACTAAAATCAAATGCTTTCAGTTGCACCCATTGCTGACACAGCTGTGCAAATGCACAGTTTCTCTAGTTCCTGTAGAAGTATTGCCAATAGAATAGGACTCCCTAGACTTGGGATGATAGACGTGAGTATAAAGCCTCCCAGGATTGAGCTGTGGAGCAGTGGAAGAACTGTATTCTCTGGAATGATGATCTCTGGTTTTAATACTTTTGGGATGATTTGGGGAGTTGAGGATGGGGTGAGGTGAGGTGATGATCATTCAACATCCTGATCTCACTAACACTCTTATCAATGAATGCAATCAAATACTTACAGCAATCATACTCCTCCAGAATCTAGTAAGAAGCCTTCTTCCCTGCATAGTAGAGTCAGTTCCTCCAACAAAAGCAAGATAATAACCTTGATTTTGGAAGAAACAATGAATGAACAGGTGTCCACATACTTTTGCCCTTATAGTGTTATATATAGTTATTATGCAATTATATTAAAATAATAAAATTAGTTAGGGACCTAAACCTAATTGTTTTATTAATTTCATTTTATTTTATTCATTCTTTGACAAGAAGCGAACTGTGATGTTCTAGACTGCTGGATCAGAACATCTCCAAAACATCAAGCAGGTCTTGTGGGGTGTTCTCGATATGCAGTGGTCAGCACCTACCAAAAGGACAACCAGTGAACCGCCGACAGGCTCATTGGTGCCCAAGACTCACTGATGCTCATGGAGGCCCCACCTCACCACTTACACGTCTAACGTCTTGCTGCCAGACACCACAGGACATATTGAGAGGCCTTGTGAAGTTCATGCCTCAATGGGTCAGAGCTGTATTGGTGGCATGAGCAGGACCTAGTAGTAAATTACAGTGGCTTACAGTTTAGATGAATGCATTGGTTCTAAATGGTTCTAAGTTTGACAGTGGAGCTGATTCTAGTGAGAGTCCTACAGTGTACAGCAAATATGGTTCTATATTGTCTTGTAATGAGAGTGGAACCCATGTTGGTGCTTTAAAGAACCACCTAAAAAGGTTTTCCACCAATGTGAAAAAACCTTTCAGCATTCAAATGATTCTATAGGCTTTTTACGATTGAGTTTCCTGTGCTAAAGAACTGTTGAAGAACCCTTTGTACCAGTGCCTGGACATTTTAATTTTAGAAAAAGAGAAGAAATGACTCAAGTTATTAATTTCTGAGATATATTTCTTTACGATGTCCAGTAAAAGAGCACACTATTAGCCTCGTCGTTTTTCCCCTGCCTGTGTTTATTATTAGCTGAATTAAAGATTAACCTTTCAAATGTGTCTGGCATTTTCTCCGTCCCCTCAAATGCAAAATTAATGCACATTTTTTAATCATTAGTTTAATTTCCGGCATGATACTTTTGTTCCTTTGGCTGTTGAACTGTTACGGGTGTTACCACCCTTCAAACTGTTTGCCTCCTGCTGGCGTTCGTTTTTGAGCGATAATTTACTTTTCTGAATAATTCATTAAGTATCATTAGCCAAGCGTGGAGGATCTCATTTAGTACGGAGGATCTCCATCTTCTGCAAGCTTGACACACAATCAAAGTTTTTATCGGTGCAGAAAATGTGTGATCTACACACATTCTTACAGCAGTTAGTGGCTATCTAAGTGTGGTACGATGCTTATGTTGCTGAATGAACAGGGATTCAATTAAACGCTCAAGAGGTGCCACGGCTGGAGCTGCAAAGCAGAAAAAAACAGCATGTAGTTTCTCTGAAACAGCAAATTATTTAAAATCAATTAGCAGATTAACCTAACACAGCACAACTGACATCACTGAACTACAACACAATCACAAACACACGCTGAACCGTGGAACCGGGCCCACCACGTCGACCATTCGCCATAAAGTAAGACAGACAGGCAGAAAGGAAGCTGTTATGATGCCTCTCTTATAATAGAGACGTCTTTGGCTTCACACCTTTGCTTCTTTGTCAGTTCCATTAAGCATTCAGAGCCGCTCGCTGACATCATTTGAGGCACTGTTGTTTGTCGTCGTTGGGAAAACAACATTTTATGCATGTCAGCTCACTGGATTAATGCAATTCAATGAATCATGAAATAAATCCAGATCTCAATTGCACCTCTCTGTAATTCATCATGACTGCATTACTCTGGGAGTTTACACTGCGGGCTGCTGGGGACGACTGGATTAGCTCCATATTAAACACAAATCACTCCTCAATGTTTAGCATACTGTCGCTGTCAACTGGTATCTCCACAACAGCAACTTTACAGGAAATGGGGAAAATGAACTGGAAGTCAATGGAAGTCAATGGAAAAAGATTTAATTCCAAGTCACTTTAGAGCATTTCTATTGGTCCGTTCATCATGAAATGTGGGTTGATCGATTCTAAAAGCCACATGGTTGCTTATTTTAATTTCATGTTCAATGTGCTAAGTGGACTACAAGAGCAGCACACAGTTTAGGATGTGGTCAATAGACTATATAGACTTAACTTAACCTTTACAGGTCAAGAGTTACTACAGTTTTGCTGTACTATGAAATTATGCAATTATATAGGTCATTATTTAGGGGTTACCGAATAAAGTACACATACATACTGCACTGCCAGCTTCTGCCTGTTTCAATGTCAAAAAATGACAAAGACAAAAATAATGTAATAATGTAAAATGTACAAATTCTAATCACCCTCTTAGAGAGTAACCATTTTTGGTTCCATATAGACCCACTTTTTAAGAGAAAAGGCTTTTAATCCTTTCATGCACAAGTTATTGAATAATTTTTTAAAGCCTTTTTCAAAACCCCAAGCATGTCCAGTTTTTTCTGGACACCATGCATTACAGGTTTGCAAGCACTTCAATAGTAAATGTTCACTGCTTTCAAACACTAACACTAACAAAAGTAATTACTGCAAGTTTATCAATTCCTTATTTACCATTCAATTTTATTTAGACCATTTAGTTAAGATTACATATTTAGATTTTGAATATGTAAAACAAATGCCTAGTTTATAATCAATACAATAAAGCTTTAATGATATTTCTGTAAGATTATAATATATAAATCAATGTATGATCTAGTATATAAGGCTGCTAAAATGAGATATGACCACAACATAAGAAGGGTACATCATTTTAAGGTTCTTTTTGCTCACATCTCTTTTACAAAAAATGGTTCTTCAAAGAACCGCTTGTTTCTAAGATAGAAAACCACACATGTGTAACTGAGTACATTTAGGACCAGTGATCGATCAGAAATATTTAATTTTACAAAATTACAAAATAATATTGTTATTATATATTTTTTTATTATTTTGTTGATTTTTGTTATTATCTGTGACTACTACTAATTTAAAAAATGAGTTATAATAAGTTTTGGTCCCTAAAAATCTTTCAGTGTTCTCAGTGTGTATGGTTCATTAGAGATTCCTTTTTCCTGAAATGAGAATATATAATGTAAAGGTTACAGGAACAACCCTTAAACAGGTACCGAACCTTTACCTTGTGTAATTGGTGGGGACATCCGGTCCTGGAGGGCCAGATCCCTGCAAAATTCTGTGCTTTTCTCTGCTCAAACACACCTGATTCAGCTCACTGTTAATTGCCAGGTTTATTAGATGTGTTACAGCAGGAAGATCAGCAAACTGTGCTGCACTTAGTTCTTCGGTTCTTCAATGCTGAATTGCGCGAAGGTTCTTTAAGCCTTAAAAGGTTCTCCACATTCATACGTCTTGTTTTTTTAAACATGGTCCTTTGGGGTTTCCAAACCTTCCCAACTGTTGACTTGGAGAACTGCTTTGCCCTGCTGTAACACATGCACCCACTTCTCCTTGGGATGAGCTTGTTCTGCAGGGCTTGAGTTCTGCTCAGCCAGAACCCATGCGACACTGTTTTTGGGTGTATAATCAGTCCAGGTTCCTTCAGCATTCCTGTTCATGAAAAGATGCAGCATGAATGTATCAGTAGTCACAAGCCCAGCTTCTGGATATCCAATGACCTGCCGAATTTACATATCAGTCATATGATTACAGATACTGGCTCTATTATTCATTGACTCCCATTACTGGCTCTACTCCCTATACAGTAGATTACATAGGTCATAAAATAATGGCTTCTAAACACAAGCAGTGCTCTTTGTATCCCACAGAGAGACATCTGGGACGCAGCCAAAGAAGGGAGGTGGAGCAGCCCTGGGCTTTATTAAACTGCTGTAGTACGTCTTGTTTGCTTGTTTGCTTCCGTAGAACCACTACGGAATTACACTATATGGACAAAAGTATTGGGACACCTGCTCATTCATTGTTTGTTCTGAAATCAAGGGTATTGAAAATAGCTTTTCCTGCTTTTGTTGGAGTGACTGTCTGTACTGTCCAGGAAGGAAGAAGACATTCTACTAGATTCTAGTCTAGAGGAGCATTGCTGAGAATTTGGCATTTCCACAGCTCAATGCTGAGGGGGCTTTATACCCCAAAGCCCTCTAGCCCACATCTGGCCTTAAGCACGGTGCCAATAGGTTCATGTTTATCTGTTTATCTGCTCCAGAGAGTCCTATTCTATTGGCAGTACTCCTCTACAGGCACTACACAAGCTGTGAGTGTGTGTGCATTTGCACATCCGTGTTAGCAATGGGTGCAACTGAAAGTAGCTGATTGCATTCATTAGAAGGGGTGTCCACAAACATTTTGACAAATAGTGTATTTTGGGAATTCTTCCTAAAACTGTCACAAAATCAGTCAAATCTGATCCTACCAATTCTACAATTTCCAGAAGATGTGGTCAGCTTGAGCAAGCCTGGAGGTGAAACCTGCGGAAAGGTACATCTCCCAGAGAAGATCTGGTCTCTGCTGCTGCTCTGCCTTTCTGGACGGTGATGCGGCGGGGAAAAAAAATCCATTAAAACAGCTCTACCCTTTTCTGACCCTCATTAAATACATGGGGTTGCCTTGTTAAAAGACAAGCCAGATTTGTGCTTAATGATCTTGAAAGAAATGTAATTGACTGGGCATTACCATCCAAATGGCCCTGCAGCACACGGATGTTTACCGTACTCGTTTTATAGGTCTATGTTTTATGCTATGACACATTTAACATTGGGCTACAGGCTACTGGGTGGCTTCTAAGACGACTCTGAAAAGTGGGGAGCAGAGTAAAGTGATCATAAAGCTATTTTTATTTTTTTTGCTGTTATATATTTCTCCATCCTAGCTCTGATTTTGAAGGGCTGGAGTCCACCACAGGTTAGTGACCTTCCTGCTCATAGACACCTTAGATTCAACTCAGCAGTTAACAACCACTCCATGGACTATAGTCCCACATATGGCCAGGGTGGGCTCCCCCACCCTGCTTTAACCCTTCCCTAAACCATTTGCATTGACCTAATTTGATGTTCTACATGAAGGGATCTTGCGACTGTGTAATTGACACAATTACATGCAAGAATATACAGAATAACGAAACTGACATCATGTGAATAAAACAGTGCCATACATAACAAGCACGGTAACGGATGGGACAAGACTGCCACTGTCCATTCAGTACCAGGCTGAGCGAAGTACACTGAACTGCATAGTGGTACTGTAGCACTTATTAGGCAAATACATGGATTCATTATTAAATAGTTGCAAATTACAGTGTATTCCTACAGAAAGCTGTGGTGGTTCTCCATCACTACGTTCATCATTAGAACATCTCCAAAGTATGAAACTCTCATGGAGTCTAGTATTATTTAGAGTTCTCCTCAGATCAACACCTGGTTTGGTGGTAAATCAGGGCTTAATGATGGTAAATCAGGTGAGCTGCTGCTGCTGCTGCTGCTGCTGCTGATGGAGTTGATTGAACACATCCTCCACGCTGTGCTGGCTGGACTGGGGGGCGTCCAGGAGAACCCTGGAGGAACCGAGCCAGCTCTGTTCTTCAGACTAGCTCACAGACAAGATCTCACTACTTTCTTTCTTCAGAATGAGAAGCTCTTGTTTATCCTTCTTACTGGATTCATGTTCACCTGCTTTATCTGCTCTGATCAGATCTGGAGCTTCTGAGAGAGATGATTTATAATAATGGGATCCTAGTAGCCTAAAATATCTGCACAGGGCTGTGTGTTATTATTATTGTTATTATTATTGTTGTTATTATTATTATTAATAATATTGTGGTTGTTGTTGCCTGCTGCTTCTGTTACAATGCTTTATCTCATCTTTACTGCCAATATTCCGCTAGAGGGCGCTCAAGCACCATGTGTGTGTTTTCCATTAGCCTCAGAAAGCCATTCAATCCACCACCTGCCAGGAGATGCCTCAATACAGACCAAAGAAGCGGGCCAAGTTAGTACGATCTCCTCTTCCTTACTAACAGCGAGCATTTTCTAGAGCTTATCTTAGTGCAGCAGAAGGATCTACATTTCTAAATAAGATGCTCAAGGTTTATAAACTACTGAATTTACCAAATTAATGAATCACACGTGAGCAACGTGACCAAATAAGTAAAGACTCAAAGCTGAAGATTTTAGAGCAAGAAGAATTGCCCTCATGAATTTATAGGATTGGTCTTCACATTTCAAAGAAAAGAAAAAGAAGCTGGGATCTTCTGAGGCTGAAGCTTAAACTGAGCCACGAGCAAAGCAGAGCCGTGTTCCTACTCACCCCTGATGGCAAACACGGCTTACTTTTTAATATTTCCCCTGAGGAGATGAAACATCTGTCTGGTTGAACCACAACAGGCGTGGAGCAGATTTTGAACAGCCTCTATATTTTTTCCCTCCTAAGCAGAGATTTAGGTTTCTATCACAGTATCGAGAAGCTCTACTTCACGTCTTATGAAGGAACCACTGTGATGGAGGAGCCTGTTCGTTTTACAGCCAGAGAATGGACAGACGGGTCAGAAACCCAGAACAGAGTGCTTTTCCCCAGGGTGGATACACATTCCTCCTCCACGCGCCATGCATGCGCTCTTCAACTGGTCCCATATTTACACTGGCTGTGTGTGCAGAGCTCTTCAGCACAGCCTTTAAACACTGCTCTTTTTACTGAGCGTGCTGAGGCCACGAGCCTTCACGAGGGCAAGCATATGTATATTAATAATACAATAGTCTCATATAACGGCCAATGTTTCTCACACCGTTCATTTGTTCTCACTGGGTTAAACCAGCACTTATTTAGCCACACTCGCGGTGTATGGATTAATTATTTACAAAATAATAACAATAAAAATAGTCATAAATCGGGATATTTGGTGAACAGGTTTACAAGACAGGGTCTAATAATACGACTTCGTTTATATTTCTTAAAAATAAACACAATGTTTTAAAAATACATTTGAGAAATAATAATTCCAGTGTAAAAATCTGCACGTTTTTATATGATTATAAAATATGATTATTTGAATAATTAATGGACCACATGCATAACTAAGGACTTTAACATTTCCTACTGCTCTCCTTATGTTGCTTTATGACTGCGTTTAATATAAGATATGAGGTTTTGTCATGCAACACCTTTTATCTCCAAAAAATGCCAACTTTACAGGACAATAAAAAAACACTTTACTTTCAGTGGAAGCTTTTATTTTATTTTAGAGCATTTTTATTGGTCCATTCATTATGTATAAAAAACAACTTCCAGATTTAAATTAGGCAAAATATGAGCTTCAGTTTCAAGCTTTTGGGAAAATCATAACACAGACTACATTTACGAGATCCAGCACGCGACAGATAAGGTCAAACTAATATGTCCTACTGGACACTACTCAAAGCTGTCTATCAAAAAAATGATAAATGGCTTAATATCTATCTATCTGCCTTTCTGCTTTTCTGTCTATATATGTAAAGATGTGTCTATCGATACGGTAGATGTATATATGCCTCTCTCTCTCTCTCTCTCTCTCTCTATATATATATATATATATATATATATATATGATATGTTCATTATTTTTATTTACAGCTCAGTCTGTGATAATAACAGGCTCGACGCGCTTCGGTGCTGCATGCCTGGAGCTGAACGTCAGGCTGGGTCGCTGTGCGCTGTTCGGTGCAGGTGAAGCTCCGGAGAGTAACGGCAGCGCTGGTCGAGTCACGGCAGCTAAAGTCTCCGGTGACCCGGACACACAGCTGTCCTCATCAACATCCCCATAAACACAAAACAGACACCGGACAAACACGAGCTCCGTCCCGCTTCGGGAGCGCAGTCCGCCACCGCACCGGACAACCGAGAACGTGCTCGGTGCTCGGTGTTTACTATTTACTGTATTTTATTATTTCTGATGTTTTTTTATTTCCTCGTTACAAATGAAGACCCCCTCCCCGCCCCTCTCCACCGTCACATCTGCCGTAATGTGTAATTATTGGCCATCACGCTCCTCCAGCTTTGAACCGGCTTTTAATTAAAAGCGTATTTAAGGTTTGGGTCACGAGCAAAGCGCGCAAAGCAGATGGGTTACTGTCAAAAACAGAGGGAAAAGGCACGAGAGAGGAGAAGTCGCACGGGCTGGAAGAAGAGGAGAAGATGACGATGAAGGTGATGGTTAAGTGAAAGAAGAAGAAGGAAATGATAACGACGACGAGGAGGATGATGATGAAGTAAAGGATGAAGATCAACATTAAGTAGAAGAAGAGGAAGGGAATTATGATGATGATAATAATTAAGTTAAAGATTAAGATGATGATGATGATGATGATGATGGATAGGTAAAATGTGATGACGATTAGGATGATGACGAAGTAAAATATGAAGACGATGAAGATGATTAACTACAAGATAAAGATGATGATGATGATGATGATGATGATGTAAAAGTCCAAGACAACGATGACGATGATGAGGATCAAGTAAAAGTGGAAGGAGAAGAAGATAATGATGATGATGATGATGATGAAGGCTTTGCGTGTTTTCTGCAACTATGCACCTCTACAAAGCCCAGTAGACCTCAGTTCAAAAAGAGGCCAATTGTATTTACTCGCATTACACAACATATGAATATTAATAATAATGATGATCAATAAATTCAATATTAAAGCCTATTTAAAATAAAAATAACTTTTATCTTTACCATTTAAATGAACTATTAAATTAATGTTGTTGAATCTGAATTTCAGAGTTTACAGAACATGCACCAGGACATTACACATGCCTGCATTTCCCTCGTGCACGCGTGTTATAAATAAATATATGTGTATTTCTGAACCTCTATGTTTACTATGGCTATAGATATTTTGAGTAAGTATATAAATGTAGTTACGCAGCTTCGCACGAGGTAAATATGAATTGACTCACAGTTCAACGAAAACGATCACCAGAACAGCGCGAGCAACAACTAATGCAACTTTCCGGCTAATTTGCATTAACGTTTCCTGACATCGTGCATAATATCGCATCATCAACATCGAGTTAATAATTATTTAAAACGGTCAGATCTCCTTCTGATGCCTTTTTTTCCTCTTTCTTGTAGTCCACCCAGAAATGTAGACCACGCGAAAAGTAATCAGTTCAATTATCTTCAAAATATTTACTTTAGGACAAAATTTGTCAGCTAAATAAAAGCAGAAAGCCTCAGTGCTCCGCGAGACCATTTTCCACACGGTTTGCCTGATTCAGTGTTGCCTACATACCCGGGTCCCCCCTGTTATTCTAATCCAGCAGCACTGCTGCATCTATTTAAATGTATCACCCACATTTGTGTTGAGTTTGTCACTTTAGGTGTTTTTACATTTCGTCTTCGCTTGGCTGGGAGCGATGCAGCTCGATTTAATGACCTCAGCAGCGCGTGCTCTTGTTTTTTTTTTCACCCATTTCTTTATTTATAATCTGCACTGTCTTGTTGCACAGCTTTGCTGAAGCAAATTGCTTAGTGATGTCTGAAAACAGCAGATCCCTTTCCCCTTATTGTGCTTCTAGTTAGGGTTCATATATGTGCCCATGCATCTTCTATCTATATGTCTATCTATCTATCTATCTATCTATCTATCTATCTATCTATCTATCTATCTATCTATCTATCTGTCTGTCTTTTTATCTGTCTATCTATCTATCTATCTATCTATCTATCTATCTATCTATCTATCTGTCTATCTATCTGTCTATCTATCTATCTATCTATCTATCTATCTATCTATCTATCTATCTATCTGTCTGTCTTTTTATCTGTCTATCTATCTATCTATCTATCTGTCTGTCTGTCTGTCTGTCTGTCTGTCTATCTATCTATCTATCTATCTATCTATCTATCTATCTGTCTGTCTGTCTGTCTGTCTGTCTATCTATCTATCTATCTATCTATCTATCCAAATAAATAAATAAATAAATAAATAAATAAATAAATAAATACTAGATACGAGTGCTGCAACACAATTTAATGACCTCCTGCATGCTTTTGTTTTTGCATCACCCATTTCTTTTTTTACAATCTGCTCTGTCCTGTTTCACAACCTTACTGAAGCAAATTGCTTACTGATGTCTGAAAACAGCAGATCCTCTCCCCTTTATTATGCTTCTAGTTGATGTCTAGTTATAGACTATAAAGCAAGGCAGCCCCAAGTACAAACATGGCACACAAGGTTTCTCTCTCCCACACACTCAAAATTAGAAATCTAATTGAGCTGAGAAACACAACGGTGCTCCAGGTCTTTACTTGAAGTCCAAAGACACTCATCAATCATGCTACGAAGACTCCAAACACAAGACAAACGAGCTCCCACCACAATTCAAATGTACTGACCCACTCCAATATGACTGCATTCATTATTAATCACAGATTCACTTCGCATCAACATTTCCTTTCCCTCTCACTGCCTCCTTTATATTCCATTTCTTGCTCGATTATTAGCTTGCAGACTCGCAGGCATTGGGAAAGCTGAAGGTGAGAGAGGTAAGGAGGGGGGTGGCGGTTGTGGTGGAGGGGTGCATTAGACATGTTTGTTTAACTCCAATCTTGCATGCCTTCTTTGTTCAACGTGGCCTATAGTGTAAACCTGATTTCTGAGGGAGAGAAATAGCTATAATTTTACTGCATATTGGCCCTTATGGGCTTCCCTGTGGATCCCACAGAGCATGCTGGCTTCCCACCCCTCCCCAGTGCATGGGGCTGGGTCATGGCACCTGGAACCGCACAGCTAAATTAGCATTGATATGGGTTTAGTTGAAATGCAATCTTTTTAAATCTTGGTGAGCTGCGGGTAGATAATTACACTTTCAACAAAATTGCCAAGGGTCAGCGTCCCCGGTGGACTCCCAATGCACTGATTCTCTAACAATGGAGTGTAGCATGGAGCAAAGCAGTGTCTGAAATTATAATGTTAATGGAAAGAGTCACCAGGGAGGGGAGGAAAAGAGAAAAACTAATTCCCTGCCTCTGAATCTTTGACTAATTTGGAACAATGGGCTCACAATATTGGAGCTCTGGACCAAGAAGGCCTGGATGCCATGTACAGGTGGTCTGGGGGCCAGCAGGAAGCACTCCACCCCAGCAGATGGAGTTCAAATGGAGAGCTGTTGATGTGGTGCTACTCGGACACCAAACGCACTAGATATTTCGCTTCCTTAATGGTTCCTGACCTTTAATGTTGGGATAAATTGGTGTAGAACATTTACATTAGGTCCTGTAAAGGTTCTTTAGGTTCTTCACCTTGAAAACATTTCTCAATGGTGTCAGTCCAACCTTCTATACAAGGTCAGACCGATACAACCAATAAGACTCACTAAAAGATGCTTCTTTGTTTCATGGTGCATGTCCATTAGATGTTTAGAGTCAGAGCTACTGGCCATTGCCTGGATAATAAATGGTTTAAACCGTGGTGAAAGGACTCGTACGCCAAAACCAGCCATAACTCCGCCTCAGCCGGCCATTATATCTGCAAGAGAGATAGAGGATATGATTAAATTAGAGGCAATTATGACACCGTGCACATTACTGTGTACTTGACTGCTTGGGAACTTGGGTGGCATCCAAGTGCAGGGACAGAAGCATGCCTCCAGCATGCTCTCATTCTTCCAGGATCCATATTTCATTCAGTCTGTCTGTGACCGCATGTAATGGGCTGAAGTTCGTCAAGAATGTCAGCAAACAGCTGTCTATGCATGGTGTTGTGCAGAGGCCACTGCTGAGTATCCTAGGACCAACAATTACAAGGCATCCAAAACCATGAAGGCACTTTGACATTGTACATGCTGAGTAGATGATACATCTTTGGCCTTCTGTGTAGATCTTCAACTGACGAGGTTCTGGCCTCAGTTTATCACTACCCTTGGTGCAAACCAATGTTTTTTTTTTTTTTTCCAGGATTAAACACATGTACTGTTTAAAAACATCTCCATACATGGCGATAAAAAAGATGTGATTGAAAGAATGATCTGAACAGGAGATGTGCACATGTCTTTGCACCAAACTGATGAAGAGTGAGGAAGGCCTATTCTCAAAAGCTCAAAACAGGGCCATTTATGGAAAGGAATGCCAGACTGAATAGTTTGCCATCATTACTTTGTCATTAACCAGTCAAGACTTCAGGAAAGGCAACGCTGCTGTCTTCTGCATGTGTTTTTCTTTTTTCTTTCTCAGTCATATGATGAGTTTTACTGCACAAGTCTGGAGCTGTTTGCCTTTAACTTTAATTTTAAAGTCCAGTGAAGTTGTCTTTAAAATGTTGTCTTTTAAATGTTTTTAGCTTAAAATGATAAAATTACCTTGATATAGAAAATGTACTTTGTAGAACTCCTAGCACTTAATTTTTAGGCTGTAAAAAAAGCAGTAAAGCATTATAGAATTTATTAAACAAGAAGGTCAGTTGGGAACATTAATATAATGTATACAGATTTTATACATATATAAAAACATATTTTGAATTGAATGTTTTGTTTTTTAAAAAGAAACAAAAACGTTGAAAAAGACAAGGAATATGTTTTCTATCAGCATAATGTTTATATTTGACTGTCAAAAGCAATATTTATATTTATGCAAATATTTATAACGTTTATCATATTTTTTACATTTCTACTGCAACTGAACATTTATATTAATAACATTTCGACAGCTGTAATATGTATACAATTTCTAGTGAAACTTTAATATGTCATATTTCTATATATACTATCATATATTATATTTTATTCTATACTCTAAATGTATACAAATAATGCAGACAAAAAAAGTTCAGCAAAACTGAAAAGTAAAATAGTGCTCCCTGTATTAAAATACAGCACCCCACAAAATACAGCCATATAATTAGCCTCCTTATTCTAACCTCACTGTGATCAACTGTGAACTGGGCTGTTGCTAAACTGATGTCCAGCTTCTTCTTTTTTTCTCCAGCGCGTGAGACTCCGTTCATCAAAAGCAGCACGCCAAACTGCATCAGCAGCGCGGCGCAAACGTACTGCTGTATACTTCTAATAGCTGTTACCGTAACCATGTCCACTAATGGCTGTCTGTGTCTGTGTGGCCCGTTGGAGTGACCGAAACCCGGCTGCTCAGCGTTGTTCTCCCGCTTCCACCGCGGACGCTCCTGCGGTCAGCAACGGAGCTGTCACTCGACAACATGTCTCACGTCCTCGTTAGCTCGTTTTTTTTTTTTTTTTTTTTTTTGGCTGTGCTGCCCCCCCTCCTCCCCTCCTCGTTTGCCCTGTACACCCGGCTTGCCTCTCTCGTGGCGAGAAAAAGCCCAAATATGCTCGCGTTATCCATCCGATTGGTTTCGTTATTGTTGCCAGCACGACGCATCAAAATCAATCCCGTCCAAGTCGTGTTGGCAGCTGTCAATCTCTGGCTTTCTTTCGCTCCTTCGCGTCTCTGCTTAATCTTATCACAGGGGTCAGGGAATAAGAGCAAAGCCCCTCTGACCGTCCACTTCTTGCTTCTTTTTCTTTTTTAATCCAAATGGAGTTTGTGGGCCAAACTAATATACATACAGCTTTATTTCACCCCCAGTGCTTCTGAAAGTGGCCCAGACTTTTATTAAAGGCAGCGTTTTGCTGTAGTTCCCCAATATTTCGAGGGTGCCGCGCTGGACAGGCTTAATGAGCACAAGAGTGAGTTTCTGACACACAGGACGAGCCTGTCGACTTTCAGCAAATTGCATCCAGTCAGCCTGAGGGAGTTCAGCTGCTTCAGTCTCTGGGCCACAGGAGAGGCAGAGAAACACACGGGACCAAAACACACACACACAGTTTTGCCTCTGAATAGTTCAGATGGTCAGAAACGGGGAGATACGGATGGACAGGGTGGAGCTCAGAGGGTTAAAAAACAAGCTAAATTCTGAATACCGAAAAAAAGAGAAGTAAAACGACGGCGGGCGTAAAATTCAATATAAACGATTAATACAAATAAACAATAGAAACTAAAGAAATACCAGTCTTCAGAAACACGCAGTGACTTCAGTGGATTTACCTGGTTACTGAAATCTGGGGTGAAATGACAGTCCAGATTATGATGTGATCTGAACGGCGCAGTGAAAGCTGAGCTAATTTACGATGAAAACGTAAAAGGAAAAATAATATTATAAAAGTGCGCGTTTACCTACAATATTGTGGGAAGTGTTTATTTAAATACGACGAATATGATGATGAACTGTAATCATTATATTACTGTTGAGTTAAGTTTAAGTTATTTGTTTTTATTTATAAAATTGAAATGTAAGTTATGTTGAATTAGAAAGATTAGCATCAATAAAAACGTAACACGTAAGAAAACTACATATATTATATAAAGAAAACAATATATTATATTTAAAAAATATTATATAGTGATATATAACTATATATATATAATTATAACTATATGTATATAACTGTATATACTAAATAAAATATTCGAAATGTATATTTTGAAAACTATAAATATATATATATAGCCTTATGTATAATATGTATTATTATTATTATTATTATTATTATTGTTGTTGTTCTTATAGATGATGTTATAGTGTGATATTTCTATTTGACAATATTTGAATCTCTAGAGCAGCTCTAAGTTAGTTATGTGTGTCATGGGGGCTCCCTTACCCTCCTCTCTCTCTCGTGCGCTCTCTCTCTCTCTCTCTCTCTCTCTCTCTCTCTTTCTCTCCCTCTCTCTCTCTCTCTCTCTCACACACACACACACACACACACACTTGGAAACAGAGGGCCGGCGTAGGGGGAAAGCTGGCTGGCCAGATTTAAGTTTACGCCTGATCAGGCACTGAAGAGTGAGTGGGCTGTGTGTGTGTGTTGGAGGGGGGTGAGGAGGGGGGGCAGCACCTGGCCGAGCTTCAGCATCCCCATCCCGGCTTACTGACTGACAGCCTGATCAGCGGGCCGAGGCCGGCCAGACATCTCCACAAGCCCTGCTGCTCTTCTCAGACTCCAAATCAGACCAGATTCGCCCCCAGCCCCCAGCACGACCACCACCAACACAACCTCTTTAACAGGGTCTCAAACTTGCTTGTACAAATTCACTCACTCGACTTTACGCACGAAACGAGAGAAAGAGGGCTGTGTGTGTTCAGCAGAGGCCTCCTGACGTCTACCTGCTCTTCTGCTAACTGGTGTGGACTCTCGGGCCCATTATGATCTACTGAGATCTTCTTTAGGTGTCTTTGATGAAGCTTAATCAAGCATTCAGTCTAATGTAACTGTGTGTTTGTAAATAAATAAATGAAGTGCGTTTGTAATCCAGTATGTTTGTATGGAGAACTTGTTGCCACTCTGGTCAGTACGTGGTAATGGAGATTGTATAAAACAGCAGGATAGGTTGTTAGGAAATGCATACGGGTGCTTAGATCGTTGTAATATTGTAGCAGAGGTGCAGCAAATACATCAAATACCAAAACAGTTTAGGTCTAATTAAAATGAATTAGAATGCCTTCTTATGTTTAACGTATAAGCATGTATAAAATCAATCTACAGATTTGTTTTATGTATTTATTGGATTGCAGAGTAAATTAAATCATTGTACTCAGTATATGGAAACATATATATAGTATATTACTACTACTACTACTACTACTA
This sequence comes from Salminus brasiliensis, assembly GCF_030463535.1. Lineage (NCBI taxonomy): Eukaryota > Metazoa > Chordata > Actinopteri > Characiformes > Bryconidae > Salminus > Salminus brasiliensis. The sequence continues at coordinate 4,270,072 of NC_132896.1, read as the reverse complement.
ATAATAATAATAATAATATTAATAATAATATGAATAATAATAATAATAATGATAATAACAATAAAGCACAGAAACAACGTTTAGAAATGTTTTTCAACTTTTCAACAATGACTGAATAGCTACATTAAATTTGTATTTTTTAATAAAGTGTTTATTTAAACTATACTTTACTATAAGGCAGAGAAATCCAGTTCATTTACAATTAACTTCCATCAACTCAAAATAAAAAACAAACACAAAAATAAAATCATATTTTAAAATTCTAAAATATAACTTCACTAACTAAACTAACTTACTAACTAAACCATCTACGTCCATGTATTAATTTATTAATAAATAATATTATTAATTAACCATATCAATTTTTATTAATAGCCTTACTGTAATGATGACCTATTTCTAAACAGATGTTAACTTTAAATAAAATAAAATTTACAGTTTAGCCTAAATTTAAGAAAGAAAATTTCGAGAACCTTTGGATTTTTCTTTTATTGTTGCCATTATTATTTTTAATAAATGCTACAAGTTGTGATTGGAAAACACTAATCGCTAATAGGCCTTTATAAAGGGTCATGTGCGCGCGCATGCACACACACACACACTCTATTGGCGCTTGTCTTTCTTCCTCCAGCTTCCCAGTTTAGGGGTGTGTGTATATCTGTGTGTGTGTGATAGATGTGTGTGACGTGGCCCGTCACTCCAGCCAATCACTGCCAGAGTTGAGGATAATATTAAGGGAAAGTTGGACGGGAAGACTGAGGCCGTCTCTCTCTCACACTCCCTCTCTCTCACTCTCTCACTCACCCATTCACTCTATCTCTCTTTTCCTTTTCTTTTTTTTTTTAATTTACTTCCATCGCAGTTTCGCGTGGCGAGGTTTTCTCTCCGCGCGCAGGAAAGGAGCGCGAGGAGAACCAACCTTAGAGCTTATAGACCTTTCTGTTGTTTTAGCATCTCCAAAAAAACAACAACGAGGCTTTAAAAGCACGAGAAGTTCCCGTCGCTGCTCGCTGGACTGGATTTTACCACCCACTCGAGGGAAGGAATAGTTTTGTGAGCTTTCTTCTGAGGTGTTTTCCACGCGTCCTTTAGGCGACCATCCGAGCGAGCGAGCTCTGGGATCCACGAGTCTACATATGGTCTGGCTGAGGGACGCACTTGGACATAGCCTAAGGTGAGTGGATGGTTTATACAGGCACCGATTACGCGGATTACCTTCCCTTACTTTACGCATATCTGCTGCGGTAAACAGGTGTATCTAGAGGGAGCGATGGTTCTTCAACGCCAATGGCTGTTGATGGCAGTCTTTCCTAGACTCGACCGTCTACACGTGAGCAACAAATACTCGCTGTTATTGAAACACTTTCCGGTTGAAAATTAAACTTCAGGTTAGTAAAGTGATACAAAAATATCTTCTAACAAAAATCAAAAAGCATTATAAATCTCCAGTGATGTGAAGAACATCGCCTGAACCATTTCTGTTTAGTTTACAACGTCATTTAAAAGGAAATCAGCCAGTACTCGGGCGTAACGAGGCTACAAACGCCGTTCACGATCACAAACTGCCAAACTGATCTATCACATCAGCTATACAACCAAACAGCCACTCAGAACAATGCTCAAAAACCCCCCTGCTTCAAATTCTAACTGTATTTTATTCAGTTCTTACATTTAGCGACTACAGTGGACTACATCACCCATTAATAACCAGCATGCACCTATATGCACCTTCGTGGGGCTTTCATTAGTTTAACAGTAGAAGGAACAGGAACAGTAGAAATTGAGTGGTGCAAATTGAGACTCGTAAACTTTGGCTCTAAATGCAGATTACACGGTTCATAAACGCTGTCACAACTGCAGCACGTCAGGTTATTGGGATAATTCAAAGCCTACACCTATTAGCAGGACTTAATATACAGCTTAGGAGATACTTTAACACATTAAACAATATGCATATATATATATATATGTTATAAGCTTAATAATAGTATTAAAATACCTTGTTATTTATATATATATATATATATATATATATATATATATATATATATATATATGTACTCGAAGTACATTTAGCAAATATATATATGTAGTATATATGTATATATAAATACAGTGCACAATAGAATATATAGTACACAACGCGAGGGCACAAAATGTACTTTCACTATATATATATATATATATGTGTGTGTGTATATATATATATATATATATATATATATATATATATAGTGAGAGTATATATAATACATACATATATTATTTAACCATAATCTACCGCAATATAACTCAACACCCACACCTCTCCACGTAATTCCACACCTCAAATCAGTTAAACCAGTCCCGGATGATAATCTCCAGAATGCAAAGGTGAGGATGATTAAAACCCATTAGTCCAGCACCACCACAGCCCTCACTCCTCTTTTTTACAGCCTAATGAAATGGAATAATGTGTGACTTTGCTCCTTTTTGGATAAATGGACAGCGATCATGGCGCCTGGAGTTATAGGCAAGGTGCCATTGCCCACCAGGAGGAAGAAAAGAGAGAGAGAGAGAGAGAGAGAGAGAGAGAGAGAGAGACAGAGAGGAAGAGAGAGAAAGAGAGAGGGAGAGAGAGATGTTTGGCAGTCCCCCTCCCCCAAAAAACAGTCACTGCATGTGTAACAGCGAGCACTCGCCAACTCTACAATTACAGCAAACTGAGACGATAAAGCTCCTTTCACACATTGACCCCCTTTTCCCTTCACCATATAAATTACTGGCGTTTAGTTATATTTCCTAGTCTCTCTCTCTCTCTCTCTCTCTCTCTTTCGTTCTCTCTCTCTCTCGCGCTTTCTCCAAACATGACGTCAGATGTATTCACTCCAGTCCCCTCCCCTTATCATTTTTTTCCCTTCTGAAAAACTTTAGAGAGGGGGGCGCCCTGAGAGCGTTTTGCCTGAGGGAAAATAGCGACAAGATTAGGGTCTTTTTCTTTTTTTTTATTCCAGTGCCAAGCTGCTAATCCCAGTTGGGCTAATTGATAGAGGCGCTTTCTCCAGAACATCCATGGAAGCCTCCAAACAACTAAGCAAATATTTGATTTTGACGCTTCTAAACCCAAAAACAAGAGTTTCATCTTTGAACGAGGGCTTGAGCTCAGAGAGTTAAGAGCTGTATTGGAAGGAGAAGAACCCCCAGCTGAAACTCAAGAGGTGCGCTGGATCAACAACAGGTCATCACAATAAATATAACCAGCTCTGTCGAGGGAGGGTGGAACGAGAACACCTCACCAAATAGACGTGGTGTTGGGAATGCCATGCCCTTACAAATACACGTGCTTCCAATCTGTACTCTGGAGCACATTTTGGTTCGTGGAGCGTGAGTTTGAAGAACCTAGGAGGTTCTTCACCCTCACGTGAAGATGTTAAAGTTTCTTTAGGCCTTTGAAGGGTTCCTCGCGCGCACACGTCTCATCTCTGTTACAAATATAGTTATTTATGAAAGTGAATCTGAACCATTTTAAGCACCTTTATGTTTCAGAGAAGAAACTAAAGGTCATGCTAATGTTTTTAATGCTTTAATTCACATCAAAGGCAAATAAACACTCTTTTAAAGGATGTTAGGTAAATAAACAAACATGAAACAAAGTAAGTAAAAATATAAAACCTTTAGATGGCCGTTAGCAAAATGCACGAGGACGCAAACTACTCTACACAGTGCTCAGGGGAAGCGTACTGGGATATATAAGCGCGTGCATAAGCAGGGTTGCAGGCCTGGCCTGACAGTAGGGCAGCTCATTATCGGCCTCCCCATTCACACGGGCTTTGAGCGCGAGGAGCTGCTCGGCAGAGTCGTTTGTCTCCTCCTTTGTGTCTTATATTGGGGAATGCAATGGTTGTCAGAGCTCTTATTCACTTTTCCCCATAGTTTATTGATGAGCTCTGACTTTTCTTTTTTTTCCAGCACTTTTCACACGTCAGAGCCCAAGTCAAGTGTACACACACACACACACACACACGCAAACACACTCACACACAACTTCATTTGTGCTGCAAAACATTTCACCCCCTCCCTTCCAACTCTCTCTCTCTCTATTTAGACTACCCCACCATGCCACTCTCTCTCTCTCTCTCTCTCTCTCTCTCTCTCTCTCACAAACACACACTCCCTCCCTCCCGACTCCATTTCACACACCCCGACCCGGAATCTATTCCTTTCCAACAAATGAGTGGGACAGGCCTGAGCTGGGAGAGGGGCTCGGGGTGCATGCATCCCCAAACAGAGGCGCCGAGGGGTTGCTTTGGGGTTTACCGAGCTGTGCACTAATGCCCAAGCAATCAGCACATGTAGTTTGGAGTGTCTGGCCATGCTGGTAAAGGCCTAATGATATTTTTATTTACGCTCGCGCTCTCGCCCCACCTCGCCACCCCCTCCCCAACTCCCTCGACATCTCCAACTTTCTTTTTTTTATGTTGCCTTTAACATAATGGCTTATAAATAGTAAAGGTTTTGAAGTAGAGTCGTGGTTAAAGGGGCGGCACGTGAATGAAAAAAACAAACAAACAAACAAACAAACAAAATAACAGAATTATGATGAATAATAAAAAATAAATAAATATCATATTGAAATGGTTGCAAATTAAGTAACAACAGCGATGTAAACACGTGACCATCGAGCAAAGTATATGGTGGGTCCAAATATCAGGTATAACCTACATAAGTTACTTTTAGAGTAGATAACAATACACGTAATAATTAATAACAATCAATTATTGTATAACCAAAACTTTACAGAGGAAGTAAAATTGTAAAAAAAAATTTTTTAATATTTCATTTCAAGTCATTTTAGAGCATTTTATTGTCCCATTCATCAAATGTTGACACAATTCTGATAATGTCAAAAATGATTTCGTTGTCGCGTGACAGCGGCGATATAAATATCCAAATACAGAAATATTGGTTCATTTTACGTCTTTAAAACAAAGCTAAAACTAGCAGTGAACAATCCCAACACCGTGGAGCCCAAACGCTTGAAGTTAGAGCTCCTTCCTGGCTCTCTACACACTTTTATTCGCGCACTATTTCATTTTTCACCTTTCCCACGGCGGAGCCCCCCACCTTCCAACAGCGCGCGGAAAGAAAAAAAAACGAGCAGCGAACAGAGTAGGAAAGAGAGAGAGAGAGAGAGAGAGAGAGAGAGAGCGAGAGAGAGAGTGTGTGAGAGAGTGAAAGGAGAGAGAGAGAGAGAGAGAGAGAGGGCAGCATTTCAGCATTTGCATGTGTGCATTAGTGTGATTTAGTGGAGTTGGAGGCGCAGGGCTCTTGCTGGACCCCTGGATCCCCGCGTGCGTTTGCCCGGGCTGTGCTGGTGCGGGAGTTTTTTTGGGGGGTGGGAGGGGTGGGGTGGGGGTGCAGGAGGAAGTAGTGTTTGGCTGGGAGATGATGAGATGATGACAGAGGTCAGAAGAGGAGTGGAAGGGAGGCACGGAGCAGGAGAACACGCATTAATGCACGAGGAGCACCATCGCCAGCCAACATAGGTGCTCCATCTTCTCTTTTCCATCGCTCCCAAGTCTCTCTCTCTCTCTCTCTCTCTCTCTCTCTCTTTCGTTCATCCATTTTTATTGCCAATCTCTTTCCCTTCCTTCCCGCAGGGATTTCTTTTTCCTCCTCGACGGCATTTGGAAACTATAAAGGACAACACAAACTATTCCAAGGGAGCTTTTTTATCTGTTTATTTGGGAAGGAAGACGCGCTAACGAGGAGTCCGACGCCGCGCACACTCAAAAATGCCGCAAAAAGGTGAGTTTAAGACACGTTTCCTCTCTGTCTGTGCACTTGTTGTGTAGGGAAGCGTCAGGGCTGCTGTAAGAGTGCGCAACACTGCCTCACCCCTCCGTTTACACTCCCTAGAACGAAGCGTACTTAGTAAAACTGCGTCTAACAAGAGAACGCGGTGTTTTGGTGTTTTGGAGATAGAAAGCTAGAATAAAGGGAGCAGAAATCTGTCAGAGTAGGTCTGATATCCTCGAGCGTCCTCGAACTTCTTTGCTTTGAAACTAGTGTACGTTTTAGGATGTTTCAGAAGACCACATATATTATCTATTATATTATATTTATTGCCCCCTCTTTTATTATCCAGCGAGGCGTTTTTTTGTGTTTAGTCCAAACGTTATTTATGACAGAAAAAAGTCTTAGCAAGGCCAAAAGCACGATTGGTGGACGCAGTGGTAGCGACCCAGCCACACACACACTCTCTCTCTCTCTCACACACACATACACCACACACACACCGTGAAAAATCACCGTGACCTTGATTTGGTCTTACTTTTAATTTTAAAAACAACTAAGACAAGTGCGTTACAGTTCATTAATTTAATAAAAACGTAAATCGACACATTTGTGTTTGAGGCCTTGAGAGCAATAAAAAACAGCGATTTAGCTGCAAATCGCACGTGAATATTTCCAATAAATGTACATTTTAAAATGATTTTTAAAAACGCAATTTAATCGTATTTTTTTTGTAAAACGTGTTTCTTTATTTTGTAGTAAATAATGCTCGCATTAGTTCATAACCAAACGTTTTACTTTTCATTATAGTTGAATATATTAATCTAATGAATTTAATTATGACTAAGCACATTTGTTTAAAAAAACGCAAATAAATAAAAAATAACTTGTTCACTCTACCGTCATGACCCAGTGCTTCAGGCTTATAGTTGCACTTCAGGGATGTTGTTATTTCTAAAACAAAAAAAAACAAAAACAAAAAAAAAACGCTATTTCTGTGCGTGTGAACGCGCTGCTCCTAAACCCCCTAAAGCCTTGAGTAAGCGCGTTTAATTAAGGGGCTTGACGTTGCACATTAGAGCGCGTAAAATGCAGATTAGGGCCCGCCATTAAAACACATCATTAGCTACAGAGCGGTGTGCAAGACCCGCATCACCCAGAGCAGCAGAGATCGCAAAAAAACAACCAAAATTCACCAAAAGTTGTTTGACTTTTTAAAAAACGGAAATTTAAAAACGCTTAAGCGCAGTTTTGTAAATTTAAATCACGTCAAATACATTTTTTAATTTTAAAGTAACACAACCCAAACTAAGGATAAAAGTGGTTGTCTGTTTTTTTTTTGTTTTTTTTTACTCCAAATCCCCTACAAAAATGCGCGGGAACGCGCATTATGAAAAACGTGCACGCGCACAGGCTTTGCCTGAACTGTATACATTAGCCTATTTGTGAACGCGTACTGTAAATACGCGCACACAGCCCATCTACTTTAAAAGGGGATACAAAAAGAACGTGGAGGGGGTACAGAAAAAGAAAGAGAGAGAGAGAAGGAGAAAGACAGGGAGAGAGAGAAAATCAAAGCTGTGACTATTTCTTCAATGGCCTCCTTTTCCTGAAATGAACTGAATGGGCTCTTTAATGCAATTGTCTTTTACCAATTGAGCGCCCCACTGCGCTGTTGTAGCCAGCCCCTAACGACACATACCAGCAACACAATTACATCCGAGTACTTAGAACCAGAAATTACTTTTCAATTTCGTGCAAAAAAACAAAACAAAAAAAATCAAACCAGTTTGGGAGGGAATGGGCAGTGGGTCATGGCCAGATCTGGCTGGGTTGTTAGGGATAAGGGGGTGAGCTGAGATGGGATTTGTGTGTATATGTGTATGTGTGGGGTTGGGGTGGGTTTGTAGAAGAGGTGGGGGGGGGGGGGGGCTTCCCTTCAGCTCTCTTTGTATCTTCTCAGAGTTGTTGGTACGTTTAGTTGGAAGCTGTGTAGCTAGTTAGGGAGCCCCGGGTTTTACTCTCTGGGTTTTGGTGTCGAGGCAGAATAGGAGGCATTGTTCCAATCCAGCGGCCTTTGTTTGGTGGCCTTCACCCCCTCCTGCCTTCACTTTTACGGAGCAGCCAGGCGAGGTAGACAGCGTGTGGCACCACAAGAGTGGATCTGAAGTGCAGAAAAAGAGTAGCCTAGCCCCCCTCCTTCTGTCCTCCAACTTCAACCCCAACCTCAGTCCCAGTCCCAAAGCCAACCCTAACCCCAGTCCCAGTCGCAGCTCCAAAGCCAACTCTGAAAACCCTTCAGAAAACCCCACACCTTTGAAAATGAAGGTGCTACAAAGAGTTCTTGGTGCAGTTCTTGGTGCAGTTCCACAGAAGAACCGTTTTGCATCCATCCAGAAGCATCAGAACATTGATCTCCACGTATTTAAACTTTTCAAATGTGGAACAAAAACGTGGTTCTTCTATGGTATCGCTCAAAAACCCCGTTAGTTTTAGAGCGCAGATGTTCTTCTCTTCTGAAGGCCATAAAAAAGTGTTTACAAGGTCACCAACCAACCCAACGTAACCCCAAATCCACCCCTAAACCCATGCACGAGCCCCACTTGACCAGCAGTTTGTAGGTGCAATGCAATGACAACCTAATCCTGGGTAGAGGAGGTGTACTAATAAAATCTTTTGCTTTGTCCTAGGGAATTATTAACTAGTGTGACGCAGATGAGTCTATAAATTGTTTTAAGCGGACAGTCAACATTTTCCAGGCAAGTTTAACCCGCTGGATATCTAAAACTAGTAGTACTGTGCTCTCCACTTGTGTTTTGCTGTTGCAGTAACTCAACTCATTCAGAGCACATGCACAAACCCTGCACTGATATTTGCCCGTAACGTTTCTGCACACATAGCAAGAGCTAAACAGTAAACACTCAAATGCAATACATTTTACTGGCGAACAGATGAAGCTATATGAAAACTGACCATGCCTGTTGTTTCTTTATGACTAATAGAGTACTATAACCGGACCACGTGGGAGTCTGGTGTAGCTTCCATGATGCAAAACAGTAAGTGGAGTTTTTCCTTTCTTACTTTCACTCTCATTATATTTTCCCTCCCAGTGTGTTTTGACGTGAACGTGGTGTTGTGTATGGCTGTATGCGTGTGTGTGTGTGTGTGTGTGTGTGTGTGCGTGTGTGTAGTGTGACAGGCGTCTAGCCAGACAGCAGACGTTTGTTTTTGGTGTGTTAGCCGAGCCAGCTTCACTGAGGCCCGTCAGAGGTGCCGGGGTGTGGCAGGCGTCAAACTTTTGTTGACAGTCATTCATAAAGCTCAATTCAGATCAGGCAGGAGAGCCCAGTAAAGACCCCAGCACATATTAATCCATGTGTTAGTCTGACGTCTTATTATTAGTGTTTATTTGAAAAGTTTAGCGTTTGATCAAGTGACATATTTCTGTAATAAATCACATATAAAATATACAAATATATTTATAATGCGCAATTGAGCATGCAATTATATAAATGCATAATTATGCTTTAGCATGTGCAAAGGTGTGTCTCTGTAGAGAATGTACTTTTCTAAACTTACAATATTAACCATACATGTCATTTGACCAGGTGTTTTAGTTCTTAATTTTGTAATAATTTCCCAAAATGTAATAAATCCCACAAATATAACAGTACTTTTCAGAATTCACAATTCATTCAAAATGTGTACAACTGCATAAATATCTTACAAATGATCAACCAGATAATCCAATAATAAAGCTACTCAGTATTGGTATAGATGGTAAGCTATTACAGGGTTGGGAAAATATTACAACATTAAAAACTACAGGGGTGCCTTAACTTTAGCAGGAGACCTTAGCGAGAATGAACTGTGTGTTGACTTGCTATTAAATTGCGCTCATGTTAGCAGACACTAGCTCAGAGCACCTAATGCATCAGCTGGACAGAAATGGACATCTGATAAATCTGATATCCCGCACTGAAGGGCTGTAAACTGAGAATAAACACTTATGCTGCCTGACATGCCTCCATATCTGTGTGAGAGAGGGGAGAGAGAAAAAAACACAGCACATATGTCACGAACTGATTGTTTAATTAATGGGCTGCATATGGAGAGATCAGACGTTGTGAAGATATGATTATCAGTATCATCTCCTTGGCAGGATAACAATAAACCAGACATATTTTTTCTCTTAATGCTGGACAAGAGGTGTATGACATCTGTAACGAAGGTGTGTTGAATGTTATCCTATCATTTATACCCCCTTTTTTATATTTACATTTTTTCCCCAACGTGCTAGATCTGTAACATCCTCATACACTAACATGGAGAGTCTTGTTTTTGTTGGGCTTTTGTTTACCTTCACTGTAAATCAACATCTTTAAGGCAGCTTCATTTCATCATCTGGGTTAGTTGAAGTGCGGAAGGACAGATAAATAGGCCTACTACAAATACATTTATACATATATATTATATACACATATTTTATATGCGTGCAGCCATGCAAAAAAAAAAAAAAAAAAAAAAAAAAATATATATATATATATATATATATTCACATTTACGTATAATATTTTAAACAGTAATTTATTAAGTTGCCAGGCCAAAATAGATATGGAGATATAAAAATGGACAGACAGATTTATATCTATCTATATATAATTGGAATTCTATAACATGTATGTATATATTATTTCACAATACTGTCAGGTCTTAGAGTCATTACAGCTATGTATTGTGTTCGCTTTTACATTTATTTATTCCTTTAAACCAGCATTATTTATGAATGCATTATTTCCGAAGTGAAATCGTGAAATCGAGTCGCGGCTATACTCGCCCGTGTTCCCGTGCATATTTATCTGCCGTGCGGATAGCTTATCACAAGGCCCCGCGCTTTAAAGGTCACGGCTGGGTCTCCAGGCTTTTATGGTAATAATGCTCCTGAGTGTATATTTCCAAATTGACACCATATGTCTCTCTGCTCATTGATTACACGTAGAATACAAGGCGCGTAATTATTGCCACTGGGGACTCATAATGATTAAGACTTCACCTTTGGAGAGAAAGTTGGATTTTATGTCCTAATCTGTGCACTGGCACGGTCAAATGACTTCATTTTTTTTCAGAGGGGGGTGGGCACAAGGGACGTATGGTCCCAAAGCCAATAAATCTTCAATATGCTTATCCTCGCTGACCTCTCTCGGAGCAAAATAGAGGGACAATTGATTTACTCTAATCCTGAATTAAGCTCCCAAAACTAGATGGCGAGGGACTTTTCCCCTTTTCACGTTATACTTTTTATATTGCTGGTAATAAGACGTACTTACATTACTAGCGCGTGTCATAAAAAAAAAATATATATATATATTTAAGATTAAAATCAACCCATCATCATGTATACAAAAACAACAACAGCTACACGTTTACCACGCTTTATGTCTAAAAATGTGCACGTGCATGCAATATTGCTCAGGCTGATTTAAATTTCACCTTGTTTCCTTGTTTATTTTTCACTGCGGGCGCGCGCCACCGCTCCCCCAGTGTGTAAATATAGGTTTTGTTTTGTTTTTTTTTAGTTTTTTTTAAGTGTCACTTTTAATATACTATAAAGCTAAACCAAGCCAAGCGCGTCCTCGTGAACGTGCCCATGCCCAAGCCCGTGCCCGTTCCCGCTCCACCGCAGCCCCTCGGGCTACCTTAAAAACTCAAGCCCCCCCTCCACCACCCCCTCGAAGGCTAAATGAGAGTCGAGCCCAACAGAGTCTGAGCTCTATCCAAATGCGGACAGAAAGGCTCGTTTTTATCATGCTACCATTTGTCGTGGCGATGCGGGGTTCACGAGCAGAGCCGTGACAGGAAGTGACATGGCCTGCCACGAGCGCTCGGGCTCATCTTTTCAATTAGCCTTCCGTGCATGATCCGGGGCGACTTCCGCCCATTTCCAGAAATTAAGCTCAAACTTGACGTGCAGCTAGCTTTATTTTAAAGACAAATGTCAGGCAGGCTCATCATAGTTTTTTTCTTCTCCTTCCTCCCCTTCTTCTATATTTGGAGCTTATTTATTGCTAAGGAGCTCGTGCTCTTGGACTCCATTTAACGGGAGGGCTTCGCTGGGAAGGGGTCTTAGAAAAGGGAAGCCACCGCCGCGACCGAGCCGAGTCTACTTTCTCTGGGTGTTCTGTTTTTTGAGGGGGGATTGAGTTCAGGTTTGGTGCTTTTGCTCTTCATCTCTTCACCTCTTCATTAGGGGGGCTTTTTCTTTTCTTTCCTCTTCTTGTTCTTTTTCTTTTTTTTTTTTTCTTTTTTTTTTTTTTTGCTTGGGTGGTGTGGGTGTATGGGTGATGTTGTTGGAAAGCTTGCAAGTTGGACTGGCTGGTTCCTGGTGTGTGAGTGGTGTTTGATGCGATTTAAACTTGCAGGGTAAGGCTGTGGGCAGCGTTTAAGAAGCATTTACTATATAAACGCAAATGCCAACAAATAGCATTAACTCTGGGCTCTGATCCGGGATAAGGCGCGCTGCTATGATGCGCAGCACTAAATTAGGGTTCAGGCTGGAGATGCTGTTGTTTTTTGTAGTTTAAAAGTGCTGTACATTGTGTATGGATAGTGACAACAATAGCAAACCTGTCTCAGCTGTCACGGAAAAACGCTGTATCTCTAAAAATTCAATTTTACAAAACAACGAAAAATTTTCGTTTTAATTTTCAACGCAAATCAATGGGAACGATTTGTTTTCCAATGCATTTGGAGCATTTTAATAGTCGGTTCCTTTTCTGAAATGTAGACACCCTATAAAAAACACTTCTCAGATTTAAAGGCAGTTACAAACGTAAAAAATGGAACAAGGTTTTTGCGTGACAGTTTAATCTCCTGACTCGTGGAAGGATCTCATTTGGAGCCGTTTACAGGAATGCTGTTACTCAGGCTGTGGTGCATGCATGCCACTTCTTTTCGTTGCACAGAGAGCTTTGCACTGACAGTTTATCCAACTCTAATATCAAACGCAACTCGCAACTTTGAGTGCTGTCGTTTTTATTTGGGGTGTTTTTTTTTTTAATGAGATTGTGCGCGTGCCGACCGGCTGTGCAGTAACCTGGACGTTTTGCTCTTGTCCCGGTCCAGGTCACAGTGGGGTGAACCAGCTCGGCGGTGTGTTCGTGAACGGCAGACCGCTGCCTGACTCAACCAGACAGAAGATAGTGGAGCTCGCGCACAGCGGAGCACGACCGTGCGACATATCCCGGATCCTGCAGGTCAGTGCATAAAGCATTGGATTAAAATTAAGATTGCTATCATTCCTTTTTTATTAATATTGATAGTGCATGTAAGTACTGTTGTCACATCTTTTGGCCGCGTGCATGCTCAGTCTAACGCGTCCAAGCTCAAGCTAACGCACAAACCAAAAAAACAAAAACAAAACAAACAAATAACTTAAATATTTGCGTTTTTAAAAAATGCAATTAATTTGTTTTCATTTTTGCATTAGTTTTATTTAAGTCATGCATCAAATTCTAATGAGAAAGAAAATCTCTAATGCACATTAAAAAAAACTGAATAATTAGTTAACCTTTATTCGGTTTTGCTTTGTATCGTTTATGCAAATGTTTGCTTTATAGAAACGTTCCAGCCTGTGCTTCGTTTCCAGACTGCTTTTATTTATGACTTGTGTTAACATACACCTTTTTTCCTCATTTATGGGAACAAGCAAGTGGAGTGTCACTATCCACTGTGGAAATCTATAAACAGAGCTTTTTTTTTTTTTTTTTTTTTTTTTTTTTTTTTTTTTAACTTAAAGACTCAAATTGCAAAAAAAAAAAAAATAATTGCAACAAAATTGCAATTGGCAAATCATGTGGGCAACCATGCCCTCTGGTTCCCTACAAACCAAAGCTTTTTACAGAAACAGAACGAAGCTTGCATACAGAGTTTCTCGTACCACTGAAGGTATATATTTCTTGTGTTATAGACCCAAGCTGATGCAAAAGTCCAAGTGCTGGACAATGAAAACGTAAGCTTATCATTGTTTGGACGCTTTAAACATAACATTCCACGCGCGTTTGAAATTAATGTCATGCGATGTTTTCTCTGTGTGTCTTTTTGTTTTCCTTTGGCTTGCTGTTCAGGTGTCCAACGGCTGCGTGAGTAAGATCTTGGGCAGGTATTATGAGACGGGCTCCATCAGACCGCGCGCCATCGGAGGCAGCAAACCGCGCGTAGCCACTCCGGAGGTGGTCGGCAAAATTGCCCAGTTTAAGAGGGAGTGCCCGTCCATCTTCGCGTGGGAGATCCGGGACAGACTGCTGTCAGAGGGCATCTGCACCAACGACAACATCCCGAGCGTGAGTGCAAAAGGCGAGGGCAGTGCGCAGTGCGCAGCGCGCGCGTATTCCTGGGTGGGCATGAGTGGCATGACTGCGAGCAGCCTCTGCAGCCTCTGCTTGAACACGACCTTGAATTGTCCAAAATCGACCCGTTTCCAGCGACACCAGAGCTGCGGGCGTGCTCGCCTGTTTACTGATTGATTGATTCATTTATTGGTGTATTTCTAAGCAGTCCGATGCAGCGCCACTCTGGAATCGCGCGCCTGCTCAGGCCTTTTCTCAAAGCCCCGAGAAATGCCCTATTTCTGCTGATACTGAAACGTGCTTGAGCAACGCGATGCCATCCCTTGTCTTCTCTCTCTCTCGTCTTTCAGGTGTCATCCATAAACAGAGTGCTGCGCAACCTGGCGAGCGAAAAGCAACAGATGGGCGCAGATGGCATGTATGAGAAGCTGAGGATGCTGAACGGACAGACGGGGACATGGGGCACCCGGCCGGGCTGGTACCCCGGAACCTCCGTGCCAGGACAGCCCAATCAAGGTAGGACGGGCTGAGCTTCTCTGAAAGAAATAAGTGGCGTCTGAGTGCTTCGTTAAGATGGGTATAGGGAGAGTGCATTATTATTTATATTATTATTATTTTGCATTATATTATGCATTATTATTAATATTATTATTATTATTAATATTATTATTATTATTATTATTATTATAAGTAGCAACAGTCGTAATATTCACAAAGTAGTTTTAGGGTTACTGCCACTACTGCAATGTTAATGAATAATGTATGATTAATAAATAATATTTGCTATAATTGTTGGGTGTAATCTCAATTAACAGTAAAAGTGATGAGATTTTATATTTTTTATAACCAATTAGTTACATAATATTAGATGTTATAGTTATAGTTATACACTATTTATAAACTGCTCTCTACAGATCTAGATATATCAGTTTATACTATAATGGCAAACATCCCCTTGTTCTTTAGAAACAAACAAACAAAAAAATTAATAATAATAATGATCAATCCATGGATTAATATTAATCAAAGATGGCATACAGATAGATTGTATTATTACTGGTATTAGTAGCAGTATCACAAATTAATACTACTATTACTGCCACTGTTAGAACAGTTGTATTACTGTATAATACCAATAATAAAAGATTATATAACATATATCATATATGATCAATATAATAAATACAAAACTGAATTAACAATAAAGAGATTATAACACATGTATTCATATATTTTGCTATTACACTGTCTAATGTTATGACAAATTAGATACATCATATTATATGCTGTTACATAGACTGTAGAACTCCTTTTATGACTGATCTCTGTACTTCAGAGCCAAATAATCAATAATATTTATCAGTACAAATCAATCAACCTGTTGGTAGTCCGATTTCACTGGGGCAGAGATTGAGTTTAAAAGATTGAGTCTTCACTTCCAAATTCGTGACGGGGTGGTGTTTTCATTCTGCATTTGATCAGTTTGGCATATTGTCATCTTGTCCACCCCCCTCCACCCCCCCAACCTCCCTTCCAAATTCCAACCCCCCCCCCCCCAATCCACTACCACCCCCAGCTGCCTGTATTGGGAGGAGGGGGGCATAAAAAGCAGCGCGGATATCTGTACAAAAGGATGTTTCTGTCACGCGTTAGAATTTGTTATGGGAACAGTGCTGTGGCTGTGTAATTGCTCATTAGAGAGCGTTTTGTATCTCATTAAGGCGACATGAATGAGCGTCTAGCTGCAGAGAGACAGCAGCTGCAGAAATGCTCCCAGCTCCCCCTCATCACCAATTACACATGTCACTTTATAAGAGCACTGCGTGCACAGCGCGGGACGGACACCAGAAACATCCGCAGAATGCTCTTTGCTTTGCGTCTAATATCTGCCTATTAAACCCTTGACCCCTTCACAACAACGGCCAGCAATTAGCACCTGCCTACAAAAAGTCCTATAAGCCTATTTCTAAAAGCTGGGGAGTTTTAGGCGACAGTGCGTTTTGATAGACACAGCAAACACTGTAATTTAACCTTATTAGCACTTCAAGATACTTTAGCTACATGTTGCATAGCCTAATCCTGGTATGGTGAGTGGAGTTCCTGCATTAGTCTACAGCCCAGACCTTAATTTCAGTTGTGGCCAGAACTTTTATAAAGTTAAAAATCAAAATGCACAATACTGTGTAGAAGTTTTAGGCAGCATAAGACATTCGTTAAAGCCGTTTCTCTCATCAATAAGACAGTTTTTACTGTAGAAGCTCCAGATCTCATCAGAGCAGATAAAGCAGGTGAACATAAATCCAGTAAGAGGGAGAAACAAGAGCTTCTCATTCTGAAGAAAGAAAGTAGTGAGATCTTGTCGGTGAGCTAGTCTGAAGAACAGAGCTGGCTCGGTTCCTCCAGGGTTCTCCTGGACGCCCCCCAGTCCAGCCAGCACAGCGTGGAGGATGTGTTCAACTCCATCATCATCATCAGCAGCAGCAGCAGCTCACCTGATTTACCATCATTAAGCCCTGATTTACCACCAAACCAGGTGTTGATCTGAGCAGAACTCTAAATAATACTAGACTCCATGAGAGAGGAGAACTTTGAGAGGAAATGTTCTAATGATGAACACAGTGATGAGATGAGAACCTCCACCACTTTCTGTAGGAGTGATATTATTAGAGTTTATTATTATTATTTTAATATCAGTGTTTTACTGACCAGATAAGCTGCTCTTCTTTATAATTTATACAGGTGTGAAAACTTTTGCACTGTACTGTATATAAATCAGTGGGTGTTACAGGGCTGATTTTAAAATCCATACCTCACAAAGTTATTATAAACCTGCCAGCAGCCAAGGCATGTTTGGTGTGTGGAGTTTGCCTCTGTACTTCTGCACTGGAGCTATGAGGCTAATATAATAGAGCACACTACTTGCTCCAGTGTAAACCCATCTTAGTCGATGGTCTTTCTCTGAGCTACAACCAAACTTCCCCTTGAAAGGTCTATAACAACTGGTGTTGGTAAAATTCTTGAGGTTGCAGGGTTCGTTTTAAAGTGGGTCTATATCCCTTAACACATTTCCTCTGCGGGCACATTTCTATTTTTATATGAGTAAAAGGACGAAAGGAAGGAGTCCACCCCCCCCCTCCACCCCCCACCCTCTCTCTCTCTCTCCATACACACACACACACACACACATGCAGGGCAGGGCGAGGTCCCTGAGGAGGACAAACATGGTCTCAATCTGATGACTGTCACGTCAACACTGAATAAAACAGTGGATTCATCTGGACTGACAGCAGCCTAAAAGAGAGACAACTCAGTCTTAATGAGTGGACTTCAAGCGCTCTCTCTCGCTCTCGCTCTCTCTCTCATTGACCAGTCAGAGCCTGCTTATTCCTGCCCCCAACCCCCTCTCTTTTTCCCCCTCCTCTGCTTTAAAGCTTGGACGACTCGCCGTCTATAGGACTTCTTTTTTTTCCAAACGTGTTGTTTTATAGAGGTCCTCGCATGTTTGGACCCGGTCCTGAGTCGCACTTGTTTTATTTGTCACTTTTATTTGTCTGCACTCTGCTTCACCCGCTCCTATGGAGGGGTGATTTTATTCTCCCACAGGCAAGGGACCAATCCAGCAAGAGTTTTTTAAGGACTGATGATAGGAATAAGACAGATTAACAACACTTTTAAGATCTAATCTCAGACTTTACAGGGTGTAACAGGGTGGTAAATAAGTAGACTGCTCCATTTATATACGGAAATCAAATAATTTTTAACAGGTTAAAATAGGAGAGAAGGAGGGAAGTGAGGGAAAATAATAGTACATAGTCCTTCATAGTATATAAATACATAGTATCATTTAGAATATATACACAATAATATTCAAACCTACAATCTATTAATTCTTTAAGCCCCAGGTTTTTTTACTCAGCTATTAATCCTGAAGCAGAAATTGCTGAGAATTATTTGGCAATTGTTTGGTTTAGCATTGCTTGTGGTGTCCTGCAGGGTTCAATCCTAGGGCCTATTACACTAATGCTATTATGGCAGCAATATGCAGCTGGTTTGGGAGTAAAGAACTTAAGTGTTGGCTTACATAATCTAAGTGTCTAAAGGGTTAAAATGTATATCTAAGTATATAGATATACACGTTTCTACTTATACAGGCAATTATAGCCTGTTTAGTTACAAAAAAACAATTGTATCTACCATATTAGGTATTAATTATAATTTATTTACTACTGTTACTATATAAATGTAATTGTATATATGACTACATCAAAAATTGTAATTATGATGATTCTGTTTAGAGCAGAACCTTTATTATGACCTTATGTGAGCATTATTATGGATAACTGTCCATTCTGGCCCATTTTTCCAGTCTTTTTCGCACTAATGCTAGCTCAAGTCAAGTCAAAATACGAGTGCAGTAAAAGTGCGCAGTTCAGCCATGACCTCTACGGCAATAGCGCTCAAGATGAAGGTTTTAATTGAGCGCAACGATGTTACACCAGTTTGCACCGACGCAGCAGGTTAAAGCATATCGACTCCCAGTCGGCTCCCCTGTCCCCTTTTCACTCCCTAACAACACTCGGCTCACTGAGAGTGTTTCATTCACAGTGCTTTTCTTCTTGCGCTGCCTATAGAAGGCATAAATCCTATGTGAGGGCTGAACGGGGCAGCCTCGGGGACAGTGATTAATGATGGTCGTGCATAAAGGTTAACACACACTGAGCTGAAAAGGTCTGTTGACTGAAATCCTCGTGCTACAATGAGGGCCGCTGCAAGGCTCGCGAGAATCCTTTTGTGGCCTCCCTTCAATTGTGTCTTCACACTTCTAGCCATGAAAGTTTGCCATCCCTCCCCAGAGCGAGTGTTTTAACACTGGCTAACTCTCCGGGCATTGTGTGCCTGTGAAAGCATCCCCTTCCATTCAAGGATTGGAGCTGGCCACCTCAATGGGCCTTCAAACGGCCATATGGTTCGGAGCCATAGGCTGCATGGAGGAAGCTCAGTGATGGCAATGAGAGAAGCTGAAGTTTTAAAACATTTCATTGGGCTAAGGTGACCATTTTTTTTGTCACCAGCCCATAAACACCCCCACCCGATCTCCTCCCCTCCGCAGACTTGAAAAATGTTGGTGCTAAAAGCTCTGAAGCTGCAGCACATATTTTCCCACATGAGCTGTTTAGCTTTTTTTCAGTGGAGCTATAAAATTGACTTGTTGTGTTCGTGTCACTTCTACACTACTACACAATTCTACACTATTTTATTGACACAGACACAATAATAAAAAAAAACTTTAGCAGGACTTTTTATGTAGCTTGTTGCATCTGGATCACTGTCCTAAGTAAATCATGTATCTCCAAAGCTGTAACTTTACAGGACATTCCTAATGTATGTTAATGCACCATCATGTTTTTTTTTTTGGATGTTTCCATTAATCACAAACTGTAGACACAATGTAAAGGTCAGCTGGTGTACTCAAATGATGTAAAAAAAAACTATTAAAATAATACAATCATTAAAATAAGATAATATAAAATGTATTTGCATGGTTTTGATATTACAGTGGTATGACTGTAGATATGACAGTAATGCTGTTTTCAACTATTCTTAAAAATGCTTTAAAAAAACACTGATAATACATACAGTGATAATCAACTGATAGCAAGTATTTAAACCAGTTTTATTGAAATAAATAAATCAATAAAAATGATTCATTCAAAGTGCTCAAGCTAAAAAAAACTATTCTTATTTTAGATTTCCACATTTAAAATGGATTGACTTATACTTTTACTAGTTATAATCAATTAAGTGGTTTAAATGAACCAGGACAGATATACACTCACATTCCCATTTATAGAATTTGGCTGATGCTCTTATTCAGAGTGATTTACATTAGAATCATGGTACACAGGCAGCAAAATGTAGAGTTAGGAGTTCTACTTGTATGGATGGGGAATTGCACCCTAGCCCGCCATGGGGAAGACAACGTTGTTGCCCACTACATCAGAGCAAATGAATTATTTTAATCAACAATGAAACAATGAATATTTTACATCAATCCACCCCCCCCAACCCTCAACTTTTCAACATCAACTCCTTTACTGACACAAATGACCAGCAAACTTCTGCATATGTCATCAAATCCAACAGAAACGTCCAAAAGGTCTCAATCTGTCCTTGCTTTCCTTCCTTTGACAGATGGCTGCCAGCAGTCAGACGGAGGCGCCGAGAACACCAACTCCATCAGCTCAAACGGGGAGGACTCTGAGGAGGCCCAGATGAGACTGCAGCTGAAGAGGAAACTGCAGAGGAATCGCACATCTTTCACACAGGAACAGATAGAAGCACTAGAAAAAGGTGAGCAAAGCCAGAGATGAGTCCTATATGTGCAGACTGATGGAGCAGAATACAGTGTAGTGTTCATACTCAGTAATTAACGAAGTTCTGGCATTATGGTGGTGTTTCAGAGTTTGAAAGAACGCACTATCCAGACGTTTTCGCCCGAGAGAGACTCGCTGCGAAAATCGACCTACCCGAGGCCAGAATACAGGTGAGCCGTCCGCACTCATTATACACGTCTAACGACTTCTAATAGCGAATGACGTCAACGGCATCTAACGACTTCCGATCACCGTTGTTTTTGCAGGTGTGGTTCTCAAACAGAAGGGCGAAGTGGAGGCGAGAGGAAAAGCTACGAAATCAAAGACGACAAGCCAACAACTCCACCAGTCACATACCCATCAGTAGCAGTTTCAGCACAAGCGTCTATCAGCCAATCCCTCAGCCAACCACGCCAGGTACAGCACTGAGCAAATGAATGAATAAAAAAGCATACCTCATTAACAGCACTGTGTGTGTGAGAGAGTGTGTGTGAGTGTGTGTGATGTTGACACCATAATATGTTGACCCAAACCTCTCTCTGCTTGTCATTTCAATAGTGTCCTTCACTTCAGGCTCCATGCTGGGACGGTCAGACACAGCCCTCACGAACACATACAGTGCCCTACCGCCAATGCCAAGCTTCACCATGGCCAACAACCTGCCTATGCAAGTACGTGTCTCGCTGTGTTCCAGTGCACCACACATAACACGGCTGGTTCAAACGTTCAGCGTGAAGTGAGGATTAATAGTCCGAGTGGAGTAATCGCTCTTAATTGCAGACTTACGCAACTTCCATTTCATTCTCAGGTGTGTGTGTGTGTGTGTGATCGTGTTGTATCTGATGAACTGAGGCATGAGTGTTGCTGACATCTGCCCATCTCTCTCAACCCCCCTCTCCACAGGCAAGCCAGACCTCGTCCTACTCCTGCATGCTACCAACCAGTCCTTCAGTCAATGGGCGGAGCTATGACACATACACACCCCCTCACATGCAGGCACATATGAACAGCCAGTCGATGGCCACCTCGGGCACAACCTCAACGGGTAAGCTTTTCCTCTACTAACCCCCCCCCCCCTTCTCTACAGCACCACCACTGCCACCTTCTACTCCCAGAGAGGAAAAAAAAGCAATTCAGAGTCAGAGAAGTAGGCTGCCATCAATAATGCATTGCGGGTGGGAACACCAGTAAAAATGCTGTTACTATGGGAATACTTGTTTCATTTCCGTAGCTGACCTATTTAATACATAGTGGTGGATGGTGTGAAGGAGCACGCTGCTCTGTGAAGTTCTCTGTATAATCTGTGCAATATTATTTGTGAAAAATTGTAGAATAATAAAACAGCAGTACAAAATTATAGTAAATAATAAAATATTAATACAAAAATATAGCATAATAACAGTCATTCTGGTCCATTTCTATAGGTCAGTTCACAATCAACTGCCCATACCATGTAAATGACAATAGGTGTTTTCTAATAATGCAAAAATAAAATAATGTATTGCCATGATGTCAAGAAATATTTTTCCTAAATGTAATGTGAATTAATTTAATATTTTGTTTCACATAATTTTGCTCCATTTTTAATTGGTGTACTTATTATGAAATGTCCCCAAAATTAAAAAGAAGAGCTGCAATTTCCAACATTATACAATTCAACAATATCATTTATTTAATTTAAAAAAAAAAGGTTCTGTAGTAATGTGAAATTTGCTGTAATGACAAAAAGAAAGGTTTTCAGAAGGTTCTAGACTTGCTTTAGAAAATTGACCAAATAGTCACTACAGTGTCACCTTGTTTGTCACCAGTGGCACCACCTTAAGCTAGGGACCATAACTGTACTATATTGCTTAGGAATATTTTCTTAGGTTGCATTACTCCCATACACCTTATCTAAACTCCAAATAATTAATTTAGACGTTTAAAAAATTGTAGCAAAACTTCATGACGAATGGACCAATAGAAATGCTCCAAAATGACTTATATATAAATAAAATCTTTTACATTGACTTCCATTAAAAGCTTAGGGTGTTTTTCCAGCTCCTATAAAGTTTGCCTGTTTTTAGACACAAGGCTTTGATTAATATGCTCCCGTCCCCTGACAAAGTGAATGTACTGCGCCTCTATGGTACACATTAGGACATTAAGGCCCGTGTTTTACCTTTTTCGGGGACATTTATATTGATTGTACTTTCACAAGCAAAAACGTTCCCTTTATTCCGGACAGTCTAGAACGCTCATTCCGGGTTTTTTTATTCAGGCGGGTTACGCAGGGTCTGAGTGTGCTCGAACAGTGAGGTGGAACGCTGTCCCTCATTATTCCTTTTATTTGTTTTGTACTGCAGGTCTAATCTCGCCCGGAGTGTCTGTACCGGTACAAGTGCCAGGCAGCGAACCGGACATGTCCCAGTACTGGCCCAGATTACAGTGAAGGGAGCAGGGGGGAGGAGTGCAGCGGGGGAGTGGAGCAGAGCCTCCTGGCCTCCCTCTCAGCTGCGAGGCAAAGCTCTTCATCAGTATTTCACCACACAAGGAAGAAGGGAGTCTAAAAAGGACCCGCGTTTCTTCTTTTGTACTGGGATAGTGCCACTTCTCTAGCGTTCCTTGGACACAAAGACTTGAAGAAGAATCGAAAGAGAACGGACTCGATGTAAAGTGCCCTGTGTTATATCGTTAAATAAGAAAAAAAAGAAGAAAAAAAAACAACAAAAAAGAAAAAAAGGAAGAAAAATCTGTTTTCAGTTTCCAGTCATTTTGATGTATTTGTAAATGGCCAATTGTATGTTATGACATATAAAAAAATGAACAGCTGTGGATGGACTGTCAAACCAAGTTGGTCTTGCATCTGTGGAAGGAACAACATTCATGCAAGCTTTTCTGCCATGCTTCTTTCGTTTCATTATTGGTTGATATCAAGAACTTCTGACCGTCTTTGTAAAGATTGTGGACCTGTAGTAACAAAAAAAAGAAGAAAAAAAAAAAGAAAACAGTTTTGTTTCAAGGCAATCATGACTACACACAGTTTACAAGAAGCCAACTCATTTGTTTGTTTCCAAAGCTTGCTGGCAGAAAAAAAACAGTATATGTGGAACGCTTTGAATGCTGAATCGGAAATGAAAAAAAAAGAAAAGGAAAAAAAAACAACCTTTTGGTAACTTTGGTAAAAAACGGTAGATTGTGTCTTCGATATAATTCAATTTTGTTTATGTCGAAATGTAAGTATTTGTCTTCCCTAGAAGTCTCCCAGAACAATTTCTATAATAAAATAAATTTCATTTATAATTATCTGAATATTCTGGACTTATCACACATCTTCATTCAAGGTCACACATTTTACCTGACCTGAAGGTGCTTCATCACTACAACCTTCACCCAGACCTGACATCATCCAGCTACGCCACAACACACATCTACTACTGGTTTTTATATTCAGTCAGTCAAAGTACTTCTGTTCAAGCTTCTATTTATCAAATTTGCTAATTTGCTCTATTTGCTTCTCACTTTTATTGCCATTAAAAAAAGTAAAGTGTCTTCAGTGTGGGGCATAGTCAGATTTTAGGTTATTAATAAATTCTACATGAGTGAATTATATTTATTTTTTTAATTTAACAATTAAAAAAGAATAAAATGTAAAACTTTAGAATTTAAATTTGCATCTAGAATTAACTTTGGAAAGCAAATGCTCTCATTAACTGAAAATTCAAATTCCAAAGCTGGTAAAATGTCATTTTTCATTTTTTGTTATTTGCAGTAAATTAGTTGGTAAATGATCAATAAAAGTGATGCCACCAAAACTTACAAACTGAATCACTTAAAAACAAACAAACAAAAAGTTCAATTATCATAATCAAACAGTTTTGAACAGCAGATATTGGCATATTATATATTTTTGTTAAGGTGTGGTATATCTTGGTATGGTATATCTTTATGAAAACGCAGCAGGACACCTTCTGAAGGATGATGATGGCACCAGTCCTGCCACCAAGACACACAGTATTTCTTTGTTTTCTTATCTGGAATTTCAGTCCCATCCCACAGCACAGAAATACCAAGAATACAAAACAACTAGAAATAAAACAACAGTACTTTTAAACTAAGCTGCTGCTTGAAGTGGAAAAAAAGGTTTTACGAAGCCGCAGAAGAAGCGGTCATCCAGACAGTAGGTGCAAAAGAAGCCTTCAGCAGAAAATGGCTTATTTTGGCAGACTTGTTAGTACGGCAGAAGGGGGGGGGGGAAGATTGGCCCCTGAGGGATCTGTATCTTTGCTTACCACTGGCCTGCTCTTCTGCCCACCCGAGACTGGTTCTGGCAGCATAATGGACATTAAAATCCTCACTAGAGGAAAATGCCACATTAGATAACAATTTGTGTAGTCTAGGGGACGACCTTAAATGTGCGCTTTACAACACAAACAACACAGGAATCCAAATTCTTACTATCCTAACCAGTTCCTGCAAAGGAAATTCAGTCCACTGCTTTCCACATTATTAAAGAAACAGAAGAAAAAGTTTATAGCAAAGTCCACTTTTTTAAATCAAATTCCAGCTAAATTTATACAATAAATTATACTCCACAAGCAATACAATTTTCACTAACTTTTATGATACTGTACAATGCTATTATATACAGGTCCAATCTCCAGTATTTACTGTACTGTTTCATTTTTTATTTCCAGTTTTTTTTATTTATTAACCATCCATCCTTATACATTATTCATTTCTATCTGTGTCTCCTGCGTTTTAAGCTACAGCCACATTTAGTACGACGCTTTTGTTGAATATCTCCAAAATGAATTCTGTCCAGGTTATTTATTTCATCACATAAAACAAAGCTAAACTAGTAGATCTTTCTGTATTTAAGCATCTTTCTATTCCTAAAAGCTAAAATTCAATTTTAAAACTCAACCTGGCTTTTTCACATTATTCAATATACACACAGTATGTCCATTTCATTCAATTTTAAGGAATTGACATGAAATTCTATGTAATTGTACATCATTACATAACAGGCTTTCAAGGAAAACACAATCCCACTGATTTACTACAGTCATACTTGCCCACTGTATTCACCACAGACCATTCTTGCCATCCCAGTCTCCAGTTTTTAACGTATTGTTTAATTCTTTAGTTTGTTTTTTGGGAACCCAACATTAGACATCCATCCTCACAAACGATTTTATCTGTTCTGCATTTTTGTTAGGAAGCTGTTGTTGAAAATGCTATAATTAAAAAAAAAATTGAGCAGATTATCCCTTCATTTTTATTCGTATCATGTTTGTTACTTTCTTTACATCATAATTTAAGGCCTAAACTAAACTAAGAACACACATACGACTCTATCCCAAAAACTGGTTTAAATGTTTGATTTCAATTCCACCAAAAATGTAGAACTTAAAGCTCTGCTGAGTTAAAAAGCTCTCGGCTTTTAAACATCCCTTGTGGGCAAATGCCTTTTTATTGCATTTTTTATTGGACGCTTACTTCCAGGACCATTCCACTCAAGCTAATTTAACACATAGGCTGAATAATGAAGTGAAAGGGAGTTGACTAAAACATCAGTTTGAAAAAATTCAAGATTTCCTTTTGCATGTAGGTCTAGGTCCCATTGTAAAATGATACTTACAATCTTAAAAAATTAAGGGGCTTCAAAGGGTTCTTTGAGCAATGCCATAGAAGAACCAACATATTTTATTCTATAAAGAACCATTTTCGTAAACCTTTTATATCAAGTGAAGGTTCCCCCACACTCTTCTTTAGGGGAACAATCTGGTTCTCCAATAGTATTGCTGGTAAGGAACCCTTTGTTGCACCTTTACCATAAAAGTAAACCTTAAAATTGATATTTTATTGAACCTAAAACTATAAACTGATACGATATTAGACACAGATCATCACTCTGTTAAATGCCTATTAGATATTTATGAACTTTGAGCAATTTTGTACAATACAAGCATTTTATCATGAACCAGCCCTACATCTTCATACCTGAGCTTTCACTGGCAGAAATAGCTTTGAATTAATATCACCATGAACAGGTCATCCACATAACACATCCTCAACAGGAGGATCCGTGTAAGAGGATCCATGCAGTGCCCCTGCAATCCTGCACGCATCCAACACCAAAGACAGCACAGGACGACAAACAGGACACAAAACAAACACGTCGCGGCTATGTCCGAGTTAAAAGGGACAATGTCATAAGACATAGCATCTGCTGATCCTTCTCGCGGAGCGGCCACGAGCCGATGGGTTTTAGAGTAATGGATAGGTATCGTCGTGCATGACTGACTCAAGGGTGAGAAAAAGCCGGAGCGAGAACGGCGGAGGAGCGCGGCCCGGCTTCTACGGCACAGGGCAAGGTAAAAAAATAAAATAAAATAAATAAATAAAAAAACGTGGCACGCAGGGCCTAGCCATGCATGAAAGCTGGTCAGGTAGAGCCCTGTCAGAGAACATTCCCTTCACCCTGGAGAGCACCACGCGGGAGAAGTGGAACGACGGGACGCGTGTTCACCTCGCCGGGCGGCCGCACTTTAAAAACACACACCGATACGGAAACCCCCGAACGTGTCTCTTCTGTGCAGACGGGTGTTTGCTCTTGACCTGATTTGGGTGTATGTGTTGTCGGAAGGTGGGAACGAGAAGCCGAGCGCAGGTCTGATAAAATGTGAAGCAAAGAGCGGATCTGCGGAGAGGAGATCGAAGTGAGCAAGATTGGGCGATTCCAAAACAAACACTTGGAGACAGGCTTTAAAAAAGCTAGCTGTACAGGATGACAGCCATGTTGGTATGGGAAGTTCACGTCCAGACAACTAAACACAAACACGAAGCCTAGGCCTCTAAAACTCCAAACAGACAAACAAACAAGCTAACTAACCTACACGCTCTTAAAAATATCGGTGCTACACAGGGTTCTTAAACGATGTCTGAGAAGAACCGTTTTTGGTTTCATTAAGAAATGTGAGTGTGAAGAACCTTCAGCCTTCATCAACTTCTTCAAAACCCACTAAAAGGGCCTTCACCCTCACACATCTCTCAAACATGGTTCTTTATGGAAACCAAGAAAAAGAGGTTCTTCTATGGCATTGCTCAAAGGACCCTTTGTAGCAGCTGTTTGTATTTTTGAACTGTACACTGTAGTCACTCACTGCTTAAGACGAAAAGATTATCGTTAATGCTGGATATAAATTTGGCCCCATAATTGTATTCAAACATGCCGTGTCTTGTTTACCTCATGTCTAGCTTGAACAGAGAGAAAAGCAGCTGACTTAAGCCCCTTAAATCAGACGGGTTACATTAGCGTTACATGGGGAGGTGGTGTAATGTAATTTTATGGGATTGGAGTGGTTACTTGACTTACACACACAAAAAAATGTGATAATAACCAATAAAAAAATCTTAAAACCCACTTATAATAATAACAGTGACATTTGAGTGCGGAAATTAGCAGCTGCAAGTTCATAACATGTATGGAGGCTATAGGCTACTCTATAAGACCATGACTGGCCTAAAGCTGCCAGCAGCATTGTGCCTCCGAGGAGTCCTTTGGCTCGTCTTCTGGATTTGACCGAGGTTTGCCACAGACTTGAATGACCCGAGGTGTCTGTGCCATGCACGACCATGAACTAAATGCTTTTTTTTAAAAGCCTCTGTACCCAAGAAAAGCCACAAAAAGTCCTTGTCCACTGGATATGATGGGATATTTACGATAATATATTATTAATATTAATATAAGCTGAGGTTATGATTATGGTTTGTTTTACAGAAGGTAAAATCACGGAGAAACTCGTCCGAATTGGGATTAAGTCACAATATTTGTTCAGTCCAAGACATTGTGAGAGGCTATAAAACACTAGCAATGCAACCTTATATCTCCTAAATACCAAACCTCTTCACCTTCAATGGAAGTCAATGTAAAAAAGATTTAATTCCGAGTCATTTTGGAGCTTTTCTATTGGTCAACTGAAGAAATGTGTTCACGTCATCGTAATCATTCATGCATTTCCTCGTTATTTTCTTATTTTGGTGCAATAAAAGACTGTTGCTGACTTACTGTAGTATACACTATAACATGTGCCTCATGTAAAAAGTCTGGTAAGGGGCTGCCACTATGACCCGAGGATCGTTTGTTCGAATGCTGGGTCATGTTGCCTGACATCAGTGCTGGCGTCTGCTAGCCGATGCATCAGAGCTGGGTACCCTGCGCTTACCCCCGATAGCATTGGTTGGTTTGTTGCCTGGTTATGTTGAATTGGGTACGTTTCCGAATACATCACACATCATGAGTACTCTATTAGAGTGTAGAGTTCAAACAGTACTCTATTAGAGTGTAGAGTTCAAACAGTACTCTATTAGAGTGTAGAGTTCAAACAGTACTCTATTAGAGTGTAGAGTTCACAGTACTCTATTAGAGTGTAGAGTTCAAACAGTACTCTATTAGAGTGTAGAGTTCAAACAGTACTCTATTAGAGTGTAGAGTTCACAGTACTCTATTAGAGTGTAGAGTTCACACAGTACTCTATTAGAGTGTAGAGTTCAAACAGTACTCTATTAGAGTGTAGAGTTCACACAGTACTCTATTAGAGTGTAGAGTTCAAACAGTACTCTATTAGAGTGTAGAGTTCACAGTACTCTATTAGAGTGTAGAGTTCACACAGTACTCTATTAGAGTGTAGAGTTCAAACAGTACTCTATTAGAGTGTAGAGTTCACACAGTACTCTATTAGAGTGTAGATCTCACACAGTACTCTATTAGAGTGTAGAGTTCACACAGTACTCTATTAGAGTGTAGATCTCTCACAGTACTCTATTAGACTGTAGATCTCTCACAGTACTCTATTAGACTGTAGATCTCTCACAGTACTCTATTAGAGTGTAGAGTTTACAGTACTCTATTAGAGTGTAGAGTTCACACAGTACTCTATTAGAGTGTAGAGTTCTCACAGTACTCTATTAGAGTGTAGAGTTCACACAGTACTCTATTAGAGTGTAGAGTTCACAGTACTCTATTAGAGTGTAGATCTCACACAGTACTCTATTAGAGTGTAGAGTTCACACAGTACTCTATTAGAGTGTAGAGTTCACAGTACTCTATTAGAGTGTAGAGTTCACAGTACTCTATTAGAGTGTAGATCTCACACAGTACTCTATTAGAGTGTAGAGTTCACAGTACTCTATTAGAGTGTAAAGTTCTCACAGTACTCTATTAGAGTGTAGAGTTCACAGTACTCTATTAGAGTGTAAAGTTCTCACAGTACTCTATTAGAGTGTAGAGTTCACAGTACTCTGTTAGAGTGTAGATCTCTCACAGTACTCTATTAGAGTGTAGATCTCTCACAGTACTCTATTGGAGTGTAGATCTCTCATAGTACTCTATTAGAGTGTAGATCTCTCACAGTACTCTATTAGAGTGTAGAGTTCTCACAGCACTCTATTAGAGTGTAGAGTTCACAGTACTCTATTGGAGTGTAGATCTCTCATAGTACTCTATTAGAGTGTAGAGTTCTCACAGTACTCTATTAGAGTGTAGAGTTCTCACAGTACTCTATTAGGGTGTAGAGTTCACACAGTACTCTATTAGAGTGTAGAGTTCACAGTACTCTATTGGAGTGTAGATCTCTCATAGTACTCTATTAGAGTGTAGAGTTCTCACAGTACTCTATTAGAGTGTAAAGTTCTCGCAGTACTCTATTAGAGTGTAGAGTTCACACAGTACTCTATTAGAGTGTAGAGTTCACACAGTACTCTATTAGAGTGTAGATCTCACACAGTACTCTATTAGAGTGTAGAGTTCACAGTACTCTATTAGAGTGTAGAGTTCACACAGTACTCTATTAGAGTGTAGAGTTCACACAGTACTCTATTAGAGTGTAGATCTCACACAGTACTCTATTAGAGTGTAGAGTTCACAGTACTCTATTAGAGTGTAGAGTTCACACAGTACTCTATTAGAGTGTAGAGTTCACAGTACTCTATTAGAGTGTAGAGTTCACACAGTACTCTATTAGAGTGTAGATCTCACACAGTACTCTATTACAGTGTAGATCTCACACAGTACTCTATTAGAGTGTAGAGTTCACACAGTACTCTATTAGAGTGTAGAGTTCACACAGTACTCTATTAGAGTGTAGATCTCACACAGTACTCTATTAGAGTGTAGAGTTCACACAGTACTCTATTAGAGTGTAGATCTCACACAGTACTCTATTAGAGTGTAGATCTCACACAGTACTCTATTAGAGTGTAGAGTTCACAGAGTACTCTATTAGAGTGTAGATCTCTCACAGTACTCTATTAGAGTGTAGAGTTCACACAGTACTCTATTAGAGTGTAGAGTTCACACAGTACTCTATTAGAGTGTAGATCTCTCACAGTACTCTATTAGAGTGTAGATCTCACACAGTACTCTATTAGAGTGTAGAGTTCACAGAGTACTCTATTAGAGTGTAGATCTCTCACAGTACTCTATTAGAGTGTAGAGTTCACACAGTACTCTATTAGAGTGTAGAGTTCACACAGTACTCTATTAGAGTGTAGATCTCACACAGTACTCTATTAGAGTGTAGAGTTTACAGTACTCTATTAGAGTGTAGAGTTCACACAGTACTCTATTAGAGTGTAGAGTTAACACAGTACTCTATTAGAGTGTAGAGTTCACACAGTACTCTATTAGAGTGTAGATCTCACACAGTACTCTATTAGAGTGTAGAGTTCACACAGTACTCTATTAGAGTGTAGATCTCACACAGTACTCTATTAGAGTGTAGAGTTCACAGAGTACTCTATTAGAGTGTAGATCTCTCTGCTTCACAGAGCTCCAGACAGAAACCTAAACCACAGCGGCTGACCCACACAGACTGAAGGTGGGCGCAGTGTTTGAGGGTTCTTGCTGGTGTTTGTTGTGTAGAGTTTGAGCAGCGGTGTATGAAAGGGTTAAGAAGCAGCCGAGCAGAGCCAGGTGCTTCCAGGCTGCAGCCGCCGAGCTTTTACTGGATTCTGCCACAGCCGGTTTGCTCAAACATCTCACGGTATCTGACAGGTCTGGGGGCCAAGCATTGTCTCTACAGTGGAAGAGAGAGAGACAGAGAGAGAGAGAGAGAGAGAGAGAGAGAGAGAGAGAGATAGAATAAAGTGGAAAACAGAACTAGAGAGAGAAAGAAAGGGGAAAAGAGAAAGGGAGAGAGAGAGAGATATGGGAGAGAGACAAATAGAAAGCGAGAGAAAAAGAGAGGGAGGGTGTTGTAGTGGAAAAAGGGGCGAGAGAGATACAGGAAGAAATACAGAGGCACCTAAGTAGTGTCTGAGAGAGAGAGAAAGGTCAAATGGAAAGGAGTGAGAGAAAGAGAATAGGAGAGAGAGAGAGAGACAGAGAGAGAGAGAGAGAACGCGAAAGGGAGACACACAGAGCGAGCGGCCGTCCTTTCTCCAGAGCAGACGAGCATTTAAATATGACAGGACACAATTACGCAGTGTAGTGTGTGTGGGTGTGGGTGTGTGTGTATGTGTGTGTGTGTGTTGCTGGCTGCAGATGCTGCGCTGCTGTAATTCCACACTCTGCTCCTCTCTGAGAGGCGGCGGCGCTGCTCAGCCCTACAATGGAGTTAATGCAGCTGTGGCTGAAATGACACACACAAAGGAAATGAGGGAGAAAAGAGCCAAGCAAACGCAGCGTCATCTTCAGATCCAGCCTTACACGTCTCCAACATCCCCTCTCTCATCCATCTCCCTCTCTCTCCCTCTCTCTCATCCATCTCTCTCTCTCTCTCATACGTTTCATTATTTAAATCAGCCCACCTGGCAGTCACACAGGGAAACTGAGGAGTGGTCAGGGTGAGAGGTGAGAGGCCATAGGAGCATAAGAGAGA
The DNA here is from genome assembly GCF_030463535.1 of Salminus brasiliensis. Taxonomy (NCBI): domain Eukaryota; kingdom Metazoa; phylum Chordata; class Actinopteri; order Characiformes; family Bryconidae; genus Salminus; species Salminus brasiliensis. Next base: position 4,237,714 of record NC_132896.1, on the reverse strand, counting down.
GAGAGAGCAGAGTGGACATGCAAAAAAGCGACAACACAGGACACAGGATGATTATATGTCCAAATGTTTGTGGACACCCCATTCTAATAAATGCATTGCGCTTCTTTGAGTCGCACCCATTGCTGACACAGATGTGCAAATGCCCTGCCAGTAGAATAGGACTCTCTAGAGCAGATACACAAACATGACCCCATTGGCTCCATTGGCTGACTGACAATCCGACTCGTCAACTTGCAGGGGGTAGTAGATCTTATTACTATCCCCGGTGATGAAGCAACTGACCACATCACTTCCGTAACCAGAGGCCGTGCTCTTGTTAGATTGTCCCCCAGCCACAAGAAGTGGCCCATCATGAATCCGGCCAAGTGGATTCACACAGGCTGATGTAGAACACATTACACAGGGTTAAGAGGGGCTTCACTGAAGTGGGACTTGAGCTGATCACTTGAGGTACTTCAGGAACAATGCTTTAGGGGAAGTGTGTGTGTGTGTGTGTGTGTGTGTATATGTGTGTGTGTTCGGGCCTACAGAGTTTCACACTGACGGCTCTAATTTGCAGTAAGCACCTCTTCATCCATTCTTCCCGCCATCATTCCCCCCTCTCCAGCTTGAGAGCTCTTGAGCCCACGTGCTAATGGTCATCTCTGTTCTAATGACCCAGCAGGACTAAACTCCAGTGAGCGGAGCACACTCCAGAGTTTAGAGCACACTCCACTGCTCATGCGCTTTAACTGAAAGGCTTTTCCAGACTCCTGATGCACTGCTGGTGAGCGCATGCCCTCCTGACCTACTGACTGCTGATGTTCATGAGAGATCATGTGCTAGACCACGGGGAATAAGCAGTGAGGAGCGATAGGCAGGTATAACTTTAAGAAGTGGTCTACTCAAAGGTCTGTGGTCAACATAGAAAACTTGAATGCTAAAAATCTCGAGAAGGAAGACAGAGGTCATAAAGTTCTTGAACTTGTTGAGGACGAAAGGGGAAAAATGTCCAAGCGAGAACCAAACTGTGATGTTCTAGACGACTGGATTAAAGCATCTCCAAAACACAAGGCAGGTCTTGTAGGCTGTGGGCTGAAAAGTTCTTCAAGGAAAGGCAGTTGATGCTCATGGGGGCCCCTTCTCACAACTTACTTGGCACCAGAAGCCAGAGGACATCTTCGGATCTGTGTGAGCCAGAGCTGTTTTGGTGGCATGAGGGGGACCTACACAATACTGAGTGTTAGGCAGATGGTTCTAATGTTATGGCTGTTATGTGTAAAGTTTAACCAGGAGTGACTTTGGCAGTGGTCTCCAATCCTATCAATCTTCCCACAGACATTGGATCCAATCCTAATCCACCCCACTTGATCCAACCATTCACTGCATTTAGACATTCTTGACTGGCTGAATGGGGAGTGTTAGATTCGGGTTGGAGTTAAAACCTACAGGAGGGACGGTAGATCTCCACAAGGAGGTTTGGAGGCCGATGGAATGTGGTATCCACCGGGTGAGTGTCGCACTGTGGCTAGCTGGCTATGATTGACGACGAAGCATTCAAGCAATGTCAGCGAGTGTTGCTTATGTTAGACTACTAGTTGTTTGCTCGGAGTTCCTACCTTGCTCAGGCACAACTAAAGAGAGTAAGGAGATTACAGCATGTATGGGTGGGGCTACGGCTTGGGTGGGCAGGGCTGCAGTAAGGAGTTGCCTTAATTCTGACTGATCCAGGGCTTTCTTGACATTTGCATTTTCTAGCACACTGTAGCCCCTCCCAACTCAAATGCAACAGAAGAAACACAAAAGGTTGGATATCTCTTGATCACAAAGGCTAAAAGTGGTCTTTATTTGAGGGTCAAAAGAGCACTAATGCCAGAGCCCACAGCTAGTCTACTTAGTTGACCACCTCTCAAAGAGTTCAGAGGCATTTGCAATAAAAAAAACAACATTTTATACAACATGTTTATAAACACTAAGGCTACTATACTACTATACTATCAGCACCACAAGTATTCACGTAATCCATATATATGCAACTTTCTGTGGTCAGAAACTGACTGTGGACGAAGGGTCAGAAGATAACACAAGTCGGCTTCAGAAATTAAGCTACAGTCTTTAACTGCACACCAGCAAGGTACAGATAAGGGAGAGTGGTCATTAAAGGTTCATATGTGACTATTATCACACCCAAATATCCAGCCAAGAGTGGCTCTGTGGTCAGAAACTGACCATGGATGTTGATGCCGGTCTCAACAATTGAGCTACAGTCTTTAACTGCATACCAGCAAGGTACAAATAAGGGATAGTGGCCAGTACAGATGTACTAAAATTAGTATTGTAACACACACTTTAATCTCATACCAGACAGAGCCACGTCGAACACCTTCCTCTGGCCTTCAAGACTGAAGGTCTGTGAAGCAGCGAAACTACTCAAGCCTGCTGAAAGAGCAGCTATATTTGCACGGTTAGCGAGACGGTGACCTTGGACAATGCCATCCCATCCATGATGATTTCATTATGTGAAAGAGGTGAGAGGATTTGAGTAATATCGTGGGGGCTGGGGTGTGGGGTGAATGTGTTTAATCATATTGTTCCTCCATTCACAAATCCTCAGGGTGATTACAGCAGAGTGAGGCCGGCTAGGCCAGGCTTTCACGGGTAGCAAGGCTTCCGTACTGTCAGCTACTGCCCAGGTGCTCCGATGCAGTAACAGTACACACACTTAAAATACATGCATTCATCTAATATCCACCTGAATATGAATGGGTTTATAAATATAGCACTAATAAGTGCCACATTGCTGCAATTCCATAGTCCAGAGTAGTGTAGGCCTTTACCAGGAAGGGTACTGTGTTGTTGGAAAGGGTACATTGAGACTTTATTGTTTTTAATAAGTTTTGTATGTGGGATAATAGTGTGATAACAATGTAACTACAGTGATGCATTGTGTGTAATAATTCATGTAATAACAATGTTACTACACAGTTATTAAAGCCATTTAAAGGACATATTAAGTGTTTTAACATCACTACATGGACTATTAGAGACACTTAATATAAAGTGGGACCTAAAAACTGTGCTCTTTATAGATTTATAGATGGTCTCACATAAATTTTCACCTTATACCTAGATAAGCCCTTGATCATTTTGTACATTTGTACAGTTTTCCATGTACTTTCTGAACAACAACCTTTAAGATATTGATGTTTAACAAGTTAAACAAACTTTAAAATTACTGATTGAAGAAAACTCTTTGTATCGATATTGGATATTGAATAAGTGAAAAAGTTAAAAAATTTAAAGAGCAATGCTGTTTTAGATCTTTGTAAATGTAGATTTAAATTACCCTGTCTGCTGAATTGTCAATAAAAGGTACATCTGCAAAGAGTTACAGCACTTCCAGTTTAATTTATCACTTAAAATAAAAAATTGGGGGGTTTTGGGGTTGGGTTTTATGTTATTTTATGTTAAATTCTTTCAGCAGTCAGGTCTTTACTATAGGCCTAATTGGCTTTTCATGGGGCAAATAAGAATAATGGCTTTGTGATGTCATTTATGTTTAATAAAGTGGTCATATTGTATGTTTAATTTAGGGGCAAAATAAAAATATATTTTATTACTAATGTAATCATTATTTTTTTTTATATTGGGCCTTGATGTGCTCAATAAATATTTTGAAATGGTAGTTTTGCAATATTTTTTTTCTTTGAAAAGCAAGACAAAATACATATGAGCTATTTAATTTATGCAATGGTGAAAAAAGTGGACAAATTTATGAAAACTGTGTTCACTATTTGTGACTTGGCCTTCAGCCAAATGTTTCATTTTGTTCCCCAATCAATACTTTTACACAGGAGTTGATTCTCAGAAAGTCTGAATCAGAATTATTAATGCTCACACACACACACACACACACACACACACACACACAAAACGCAACATAAGAGACACTAAAAGTCAGAGACATTAAACCCCACAGATCGGTGTGCAGCAGATGGAAAGGCGCTGTAGTCTGAACTCCTCTGTCCCGTCTCCTCTGTTTGGAGTGTGTGTGGACTCCCCTGCTGCAGAGACAGACAGAGAGCGGCCCTCTGGACTCGGCCTGAGCCAGAGCCCGTCAGCCAGTGGGCAGCCTGCCAGACCCTCATACACACACCCACACACACACACATACAAAACACACACTCACACACCCAGGAGTGGCCAACACTGAAAAACACACCCTGAAAAACACAGTATACACAAACAACAAATTATTTCACAAAAACTCCAGAAAAAACATTTCATGTACAGTAAATGGACAAAAGTATCGGGACACACCTTTTAAGCACGGAATTCAGGCATTTCACTTGGTCTCATTGCCTCAAGCCCTTAGCCATTCAGTCTGCCTTTCTTACACACATCAGTGAAAGAACGGGAGGTTCTGAAGAGCTCACTGAACTCCAGCGTGGTTCTGTATATAATAGGAGACACCGCTGCACCAACAACAAGAAGTCAGCTGGTGAAATTTAGACTTTCCCTCCTAGATCTTCCTCCATCAGCTGTGAGTGGTGTTATTATTGAACAGTGGAAGAGTTTAGGAGGAACAGCTCACAGAGAGCAGCTCAGCCCCCGAGTGTCTGTCAGACCACGTAAAGTTACAGAGCGGGGTCAGGGCCGAGTGCTGAGCTCAGAGCAGAGTGCAGAAAAGCCTCCAACTGACTCAGTAAGTGCAGCAGAGCTCCAGACCTGCTGCTGCTGCTGGTAGAGCTATCAATGAATTTATAA
>NC_132896.1:4185468-4227968 GCF_030463535.1 Salminus brasiliensis | reverse complement strand
GAACGAATCCTCTACAGGAAACAAAACGAATCATTTAAAATTTCAGCACAATTGAGAGCACAAATTATATTTATTGTCGGAATTTAACAAGCTGGGAAAATATCACATGTACTTTTTTTGCAATATGTTAGAGCAAATAAACTGTAATTATGTTTTAGAATGTGCAGAAGAGGCTCAATGCAGAGAATATGACCAGGGGTGTCCAAACCTTTGCATATAACTGTATTATATGCAAAGGTTTGGACAATATAATATATATATATATATATATATATATATATATATATATATATATATATATATATATATATATATATTTTTTTTTTTTTTTTTTTTTTTTTTTTTTTTTTCATGCACATTGTTGCTTTCAGACCATCCTATTGGACGAGACACAACTCACTTGGATGTTGATTCATTTGAACAAACCTCTGCCAGACGTTGGCACATGACAACCTCACTGCTTGTTTTCACACCACAACCCAAAAAGAATGATGTTTGCTGCATTCGCGTGGCCTTTTCCTTCGTCTCGATCACTATTATCCATGTCTGAGACGATATGGAGACGCATCAGACAGATGTTTTATTTATCCCAGGCTCAGAACAGGAGCCAGCGCTGCAGTGACAGCTTTTACAAACGGCTCGATGTGCGGACTTGACTGCAGCTCCCGTTGGTGACGATAACCCAACAAATCCCCAGCACTCGCAGTCCCCCACACACTGTTACTTCCCCAGCAGCAGCACTGAAGAGCACAGCGCTGTTTATCAGAGGCAGGGGTCAAGCTGGGGTCACTGTGCCACTTTTCTATAGGAGGGGCCTCGTCTGTGAGCACTGGAGGACTGAAGGATGAGACAGAAGAGAGTGGGGCTTCAAACAACTGGACCACTTTGTCAGATTTACACAGAAAATGGCGAGACGTGCTCAGAACATTTGTGTGAGGACTTCAGAAATGGCAGACCGCCAAGTTGATGAACTGCAGCTGAGAAATCCATCAAAATGCATCTCGCCACAATTCATGATGTGCGCCTAATCAAAGACAGCATCACAATACAAAAGTGAGAAGATAGTAAATAGAACCATTGTGGTGCAGAGGTCTCCTGAGCTCTTCACAACACACCAACAAAGGTAAGTCCTGGCCAATAAGCTACATCCACCAATATTACCTCTGGATGGAATACGGGCCATGATAGTATAGCATGAGCATAAGCAAACATACATAATAAATGCACATATGTTTCTCTGGACACATGAACTGCACTTTAAAAGGTTCTTTAGTGGTTCCTATAAAAAAACACCTCACCTCAACGGTCCTTTGCCTGACTCAACGGTTATACGGACGGAAAACCTGGTGCAGACTGTTGTAAATAAATGGACTCCATCCTTGCTCCTGAAGAGCTACCTTCCCCCAGACTTTGGATCTAATCCACCTCACCTGATCCAACTAAGTACTGCCTTCAGAAGTCCTTGATTGGCTAGATGGGGTGTGTTGGATTTATGTCGGCCTTAAAACCTGCAGGAGGAAAGTAGACTTTCAGGCTGGTTCTATATAGCACCAAAAATGTCCTACTATCATTACAACAAAGAACCGCCTTTTAGTATGTAGTGTATATACATTGGCTCTGCGGGTGGTCACAGATCTGAAGAAATGGTATGGAGTTAAGGAACAATATGGTGAGGCCCATGGGTTAGACTTGAAAAAGGAGAACGTGATCCATTCCCAGGCCTAACCTGGTAAAGCCATATATGAACTGAACAAATATAGGAGGTGGTGTGTGACGGTTGATTTACACCCCTTGTGGAGTTAGACAGTGACATCCTATATATGGAAACAGTGCAACAACAGTGTTGAGAGAGAGAGCAGAGGGGCACAGAGAATTGGCAGGCTCTCTCCACACTGTACTTTTGATTGGAATAAAATGTTTTATTATTGCAACTGAAAGACAGTGGTCACGAGTCTCCTTTCAAGAGAAGTCCTTCCAAGAACCCCTTTTTAATACTTTATAGAACCCTTTACTTTAAAACTCTGATGATCTTCAGCTACAGATACGACTGCCTCCTGTGAAGAGGTGGATGTATTAGGGAGGCAGCAAGTGAACAGTCAGTTCTTGAAGCTGATGCTGGTTGTTAAAAGCAGGGAAAATGGACAAGCATAACAATCTCAGACACTTTGACAAAAACCAAACTGTGAGGTTCTAGATAGACGACTCGGTCAGAACATCTCCAAAACATCAGGCAGGTCTTAAGAAGTTTTTCTGGTGTGCAGTGATCAGTACCTACAGATACCACAGGTCGAGTACCACAGGATGTCAGAGGATTCAAAGGTCTGAATGGTCAGATCTGTTGTGGTGGCACAAGGTGGACCTACTTAATATTAGGCCGGCGGTGCTAAGCTATGTGATGGCTGATCAGTGTAGATACACTATGTATGAATTTAATATAGCTATGAAACAACTTGGTGTCTTGGTGTCATAAGTTCTTCTGCAGCAACTTCTACACATCTTCTGTTTGGGGTCTCCCCACTATTAAACACGGTGCACTTGAACGCATTTCCATTTGCTCTGACTCCCTGATTGGTGCTGGGGTTAGGGTCAGCTTAGGTCTCTGAACTGCTCTCTTTTCTCATATATATTGGGGGTGCAGTGGTGGCTCAGTGGTTAGAGCTCAAGGCTATTGATGACAGGGTTGTGGGTTTGATACCCAGGCTCAGCAAGCTGCCACTGTTGGGCCATTGAGCAAGGCCTTCACCCTCACTGCTCCCCAGGTGCTGTAGTTGGCTGCTCACCGCTGTGTGTGTGTGTGTGTGTGTGTGTGTTCACTACCACAGAGGAGAATCCAGAATCATAATATTCAATATTGAATTTTCTAGATATTGAAAGTTTCAAATCTGCACTTTAAGCTGCGTTTCTCTACTTTTTTATTGGTCTCGAACTAAGCTTTTGTAATTGCTGGTGGCTTCTAGGGTTAACATCCTGCATGAATGCTGCTTTGGTCACTTCCAGCTCAACCCAAGACTGCTTAAGAATGGAAGTTAGGCCTGCTGTTCATTCTGATGACTCAAACCCACTCAAACCCACCAAGCCCAGTGGTATGAGGGGGACTTTTGGGAGCGGTGAGTAAGGTGTTGCTCATACAGACTGGCAATTTAACAAGCATGCAAGCTAAGGCACATAGTGGTTACACAATAGCACTAAGGTCTGAATGGGTAAACAGGAGGACAGGTTCCCCATTTGAGTCTTGGTTCCTCTCAAGGTTTCTTCCTCTCGATCTGAGGCTGGATTGTGGCAACATTGATTGTGAGAAGCCTACATAATTGAACTGAAATACAATATATAATATAATCAAACTATGCAAATTCATTGCTGTCATAAGACCTCGTATCTGAGAAATGGTAACGTTATATTACTTTAATGTGTGTTAATGTGAGGAAATTATGTTTTTGGACCATTTCTATTGGTCAAAAATTTCTATACAATGCAAAAAGCAGGGGGCAATTTGAACTTGAAGTTTTAATTGTTGCTTTCGGTTTCTGTTTGTTCTTTAAAAAACAAACAAACAAACAAACCAACCAGCAAAATACTGTCTATCCTATCTTTTTTTTGTTTTTTTTTCTTTCGCAAAACAACAAACAACAAAGAGATAGGGGGCAACAGGCAGCAAAAATCACACATAATAGACATGGATAGTTGCAATAATCATAGGTACAACCCCACAAAATTAAATAAGGGATAAAATGTCCATATTCAACATATACCTTGCAGGAAATCCAAAATACGTAACACAAAAATTGTTTCAACAGTCATATTCTTAGGATGGTTAAGTTGCGCAGCCGTACATTCAAGTTTTGCCATGTTAAGTAAGTTAACAATGCGGAGCGATTCCAAGCGAAGTCCAGGGGTTATCCAGTTTTGTAGGATTACCTTTTTAGCTGCAGTGAATGCAGAAAACTACTCTATATTAACCCTATATTGGAGTTGTCATCCAGGAGACACAAACATGGCTCATAATTCTACTCAATTTCCAGTAAATCAGACAATACTGCATTGACATATTTCCAAAATGTCTATCCTGTCTTTTACATCCAGTAAGCATCTACAGTATAACTATAAGTCTCCCTCTCCCCTCCTGAACAGCTGTTGCTTTGAAGGCGGCTACGCTGGCGACGGCGGTGTTAATTTTACATGCTCTCCAAAAGGATCAAGTGTTATGCTAAGTAGCTCTTGACTGCGGCCTGCAGCAGCTGGTGAGGTGCTTGTGTGTGTGTAAGCCGTGCGGTTTGGGCTGGGAAACACAACGCAGAGGTAAGAGGAGGATAAATGCCGGCCCCGGCCGGCGGCAGACGAAGCGCCTGGCCCTGTCTGTTAGCTTAAAGAAGGTACCCAGAGGAAGAGCGCAGATCAGCCTCTCTGTGCTTTACAATTCCAGATAAGCACAACTGAACAACACTCCTGTGAAGAGTCTAGCATCAGTGTTCAGAGACCGCCGCTGGCCGATACAGCGTCTGTGTCACACAACAATACATAACCAGCCTTACGGTCATAATAACATCCAGGTCCGCACAGCATTAGGTGTTAGTTTCAGTTCTATTAAACTGAATGCCTCACTGATGCCTCACTTTTCACTCAGTCACATTTTGGTGTGTTCATGTCCACTTGGTCATAGCAAACAGGATCAGCATGTAGAACTGGAGCTTTCTGTGAGCTACTGTGTTTCCATCACTGTACAGAAGAAGCTCGATGCTACCTTTATTGTTGGATACACTGCACAGTTTCTGAGCACAGAACACAGATGTGGGTGATTTTTTCAATCAGACCAACAATAAAACTTAATTTAAGTGTGGAATATATTCTTATTTGTGTTTTCTTGCTCTATAACTGTATAAAAATCAATATAATTTGGGCCTTGTTTGATTTTATACATATCAAAAATGTATCAAAAGCTCAGAGAGGAGCTGATTCAACATGCATACGTAGCCGTTTCTTTTTTTGCCACCGACTTAAAGGCTTAACTCTATGAAAACCCTGTACTGAAGGGCAGTGTTCATAAGGACACATAACACCTACCTACGCATCATATCATGACACCTATAAAGGTGTTTATGTAGATTTATGACAACATAAAAAACTTATTTAACTTTTATGTAGTGTCATGTCTATAAACACTGCCCTTCGGTGCAGTGCTATATTATCCTGCACACTTTTTGTAGTGCAATCCAAGACCTCACAGCCAAATCCAATGTTCCATCCCATCTACAGTGTATCTATGTAGTGTTTCATTTGGGCTAAACTGATGAGAAGCAGAACAGTCACATCAAAACAAGCTGTGTCAGATTTGTAAGCCATTCTTTTAGCGAACATTCACGGCATTTGTCTGATGCTCTTAGCCAGAGCGACGTATTTTTGAATCAAATCAAGTGTAGAGCATCAGCGCTGAGGAAGAACAGGTTCACTCACTTTATTATCATCAAAATCTGGGACAATGTGATCTATCTGGAAAATGCTGCGATAGTGAATTTTAGTATTGTGTCATCCAGCCCTATCTGAGACTCTTACAAATATGAGGTCAGACAGAGGTGGGATGCGCTAAACTGCAGCATGTATAATTATATATATTCTTGTCAGTTCTTTCTGCACTGGAGTAAGAAAATGAGGAGTGTGTGAGTGAATGAATGAATAAATGCAATAAAGTGAACTGCACTTGGACACTTTATTATTAATACTCTATATATCACTGCTATGGACAACATCACTAAGTCACTTCATACAACAGGAATATATATATATATTCCTGTTGTATAAAGTGACTTAGTGATGATAAACATACATATTTATATTTAGCTCCACTCTCTCTCTGACTATACCTGTCTCATACTCTATTTTAATATGTTTAGTATGTATATAGTTTTGTCCTCCAGTAGAGTATCAACCTGAGCCTCACCACAAGGATTTTAATGCATAAATGTCCTGACATGTTGTGCAAATGACAAATAAACCTGAAACTTGAACTTGAGCATTTTTCAGGTGCACCTGAATGTCACATGACATCCATAGATCATGCATGAGACACCTTGATCATCCCCTTTTTATATGAGTATTTAACCTTTTTGCGATGAACGTAATTCAGGATTTCTCAAGCTAGATTTCCACCTCAGAAATTGAATCGGTAGACCGCTAGCTAGTAAAGTTTGGATCTGTATGGAATTGTGGGAATTGGATTGGATTGATAGGACTTGCTATGGTAGCGATAAGGTGAAGTAAAGTGGCTGGCTCCACTTTTTGACATATCACGACATGTCATGATAAATGGACCAATAGAAATGCTCAAATATTCCTTGGAATCAAATCTTTTTACCTCGACTTCCCTTGAAAGTTAAGAAGGTTTTTCCTTCTGCTGTAAAAATGACAATATTAAAAGCTAAAACTAGCAAATAAACAAACCAGATGTTGATATATATGTGCTGATACTTGATGGTGATGGTCAAAAGCCGATCCACACCAAGAGCCCTTCTAGCTTCAAGTACGGCTCGGCTCGACCCGCCATCCTTTAAGATCCACGGAAGACGAGCGTCCAGACTTTTTTCTGTCCTGCACCGAAGTGGTGGAACGAACTTCCCCTGGGTGTCCGAACAGCAGAGTCCAACGCTCGCTGTCCTCAAACCCAGACTGAAGACCCTTCTCTTCTGAGAGTACTTGGGTGAATAGCAGAGTGGTCTCCTTACTGACTTGTGTTTAGTAAAGTCTAAGATTAGAGGATCTTTGAATTATTAGTCTATTTAAACTAGCTTGAGTAAATAGCAAAGCACTTTTGTAAGTTGCTCTGGATAAGAGCGTCTGCTAAATGCTGTAAATGTAAATGATATGAGGAGAACTTTGGAGATGTTCTAATGATGAACACAGAGATGTAGAACCACCACCACTTTCTGTAGGAGGGTTATTATTGGTGTTTATTCTAATATTCTTGTCTAAAGTGGCAAAATCAATTTGATAGATTTACACTTTTTAAAATGGTCAATCAGGTCAATCAGGTTCTTTACAGTGTATCACAATTTCATGAAAAACGGACCAATAGGAATGCTCCAAATTGACTTATATAAAATATATTTACATTAAATCTATTGAAAGTTAAGACGTTTTTCTTCCTTCTCTGTTCTGGAGATTTCAGGATTTTGCGGCGTGACTTGACATGACATGACTTACACTTAATTTTAACTGTAAGTAAAGTAGCTGCTTGTCTTCCTTATCTGCCTTCAGTTCTAGTATCAAAGAAGCAAGACCTTCAAACCCATCTGCAAGCACCAACCGCAGCTGAAGTCACCAGCGAGACGCCACCGGAAAAGACTGGGTTCAGAGTTTTTATCTCCTGCCTTTTTAAAAACCAGGCTGATATTTTTTACCTTTTTAAAGAAAGCAGAGCAGCTTAAAAAGCGCAGACGCAGGAGAAAGTCATCGATCAGAGGCAGGCCTTTTAAAAGCAGAAGCGTGAGCACATCTCGAAGCTGTGAATAACAACATTTTCTTTTTCCCTTTTTTGATGTGAAACTGTTTCTGAATCTAATAATTATCCTCTTCATCCTCTTAATTCCGACTCCGGTGCTGGGCTGAGAACCAGGCCGGCTGCCAGCTCGGAGCAGAGCCGGCGTTGTCAGGAGGATTACAGTCATACGAATCGCTCCGCAGGAGGCAGAGCAGCCTGCAATTACTGAGCGGCGGCGCCTTTGATTTAAAGGAAACTTTCAGAAACTGACTAAAATGTTGAATAATACGCCATTAGAGATTCCACAGGCCAGCGCTGAAAAGAAACCCTCCCCTTTTAGAGCGAGCCCCCTCCCCTTGCTTGCCTGTACACACACACACACACACACACACATACTCCCTCACACAGACATAGACAAAGTTGTTTGGCTGAGGAAGACTTGCAAACGATGCAATTGATGTTTTAGTGATCACAGGCTACAAAAACGAACAATGTGTGTGTGTGTGTGTGTGTGTGGTGGGCGGCCTGAACCACCTGTGACTATTAGCGCTTATGCTAATGCTCCTTTTTTTAAGAGTTTTAATAATAAACCTTTCCAGGGGGGTTAGCAGCAAAACATACTCACTTTCTGCCAACCATAAACTACACCACCCACACCCCCCCCCAACCCCCCCTCCACCCCCCACCCCAAACAACCATACACAAAAATATCAGTTTTGCACTGATGCACTGAATGAAAATGGCTTCTAAAGGGAAAGGAATCTTTTCTATGACGTCCCCTCGGATTTTTAAATGAAAATGAGGGGTCAACTTCTCTCATTTTCCTCACAAAGGCGTGAAAGGAGGGCCGGGATTGGGAGGGAGGGGGTGGCTGGGTTGGAGGGGAGGGGGTGCGGGGTGCTTGATGGGTACAGCAGAAGGTGAAGAGATGAAAAAGGAAAAAAAAAAAAAAAAGGGGGAAAGGCTGAGGGATAGGAGCGGCCGCTCGGCTCACATCAATGCCGCATTGTGCGCCTCGCCGGAGACGGGCCACAATCGCGGCGGCCCAGTAATTAAATTTCACACAATATGAGGCAGCAAATGACATGTAAATTATAAATGGCCGATTTCCTTGCTTTCTGCGACAGTGTTAAATAAGAGAAATCATTAGATTATACTGTGCGAAAGGGAGGGAGGGGCTGCTCTCAACAAGGGAGGCCGTTTCAAACGGCGGCACGGACAATAACGCAACCGGCGCGGGATTGTGTTTGTGTACCTGCGTACAAAACAGACATTATGGGCACCACCACTTTTTTCCTTTTTGTTTTTTTTTTTTCTTTCCTTTGCCGTCCAGCCCACCGAGATGCTCGGGCGGCCGCGAAAAAAGAAGGAGTGAGATAAGTGGACGCACTTCAGCAGCTCCTTGTTTCTCTCCCCAATTACCCTCTAAATAAATAGACACAGCCCACTGGCATCAACAATGAAATATAGCTTGAAAAGGGAAGAAAAGTGGGGCCTTTTCAGAGGCGCTCAAATGCATACAGAAGCACCGAGGGGTAATTGCAAAAGGGAGATGAGGACAGAGGAGGAGACGCTGCTTTTCATGATGACAGAGAGAGGGAGAGAGACAGAAAGAGACAGAGAGAGAGAGAGAGAAGCGAATACAAACAAGGGTTCATGTCTCACTTCAGCAGGCTTCAAAAAAAACAAACAACAACAACATGAAAAAAAGCCAGAGAGAGTCCAAATGAAGGACTGTCCGTGTACTGTATGGACGGTGTGAATGGACAGCCTTTAGAAAGCTGTAGCTGGTCAGCAGGGATTGCTACGGTTTAGCGTCCACTGTTAAAAAAGTGTAAGATCCTTGAGGAACTTTTGGAGATTCTTCAGTTTCAAACTGTGGAGGAACCCTTTTTTTAAAGGTTCCTCGAAGCACCTTAAGAGGTTCCTCCACAGAACTTTCAAAAGTGCCTCAAGGATCTTATACTTTAGGAGAAGGACAGGCGGAGACATCTGGATTTCCTTCAGCAGACCAGATCTACACACCATCCTAGATCTAGCTTAAAGTGACATTTAAAGTTTGGCCTAACACTAAAAGTGCCCCCTCAAATACAGCCAATCAGTCAAGGCATGTTTGGATTCGTTAGTTTATACCAGGCTAATGTTGCTAACAAGTAATGGAAGCTTATGGCCCACCAATTAGCATCAAGCCAACTGCAATTCTATACCATCACATGCTTGCTTCCAATCGACAGAACTTGTTTACTACTGTTTAAAGCGACATGACTTACTTTCCTCCATCTTTACAGATAACGCCATGTGTCACAATGCTAACTGGTGGGCCTCTAGCTTCCACTGCTCATTAAAGAGGCATCCCGGCCTAAAAGTAGCCTTAATATTGTTATTGTGGAATATTCTGTAAAGCAGTATTGCTCTACCCCTCTGTCTAAACAGTGCAACAGAATTCCGGATTTTCATGTCTTCTTACTACAATACCCAGCATGCACTATGCAAATACATCATTCAAATACAAGCACTAGGAAACCACCCACCTTAATGGTGTTACAAAAACAAAAACAAAAAAAACAGCCTGCTTCCGAATAATCCACCTCAAAGCAGGTGTAGCTTCTCCCACCTTCCAAAACACACCATCAGAAGGGGACGTCTGTAGTCTTTAAGGCTGAAAATCTCACTCTTGAGACTACTACTGTAACACTGTATCAGATGAGCATGGCCAGAGTGCCCCCCTCAACCCCTTAAACCCTGTCCATAGGGCCATACTTAGGGTTTTCACCCTTATAACTGCATTTACACGGCCACAAATACCAACAGCTTCACAAGCCCTAGAATAGAACCCTGTGGGACACCACAAAATATGTTAACTAAACGGCTTGCCAAAATAACACACAATGGTGTGCTGGGGTTCGACATGTAGAGAACATTAGTACAAAACTAGTGTGTAGTAAACGCCAGTGTGACGCTCGGTAAGCGCTATTAAAATGGACTGCGAAGCCTCAACACCAGAGGACTCTCAACTCAGAAAGAGTCATGAAGACTCGAGAGTCCAAAAGCAACTCCTCCAAAAAGTGATTAAAAGGTAATACGTGCTCCAAGTGGGCTATCATACAGCTCCACGGCCACTTTAATGAGGACAAATCCCCTTTCAGTCAGCGGTCAGGAGAGAACAGGCCAGCCTAGAGTGATTGTGAGGAAGCTCATTAAAAATGTGGAATAGTGCAGCCAGAGAGAGCGAGAGAGAGAGAGAGAGGAAAAGAGAGAGAGAGAGAGAGAGAGAGAGAGAGAGAGAGGTTGCGCCTTTCTGCTCGAGTAGCTTCAAGTGGCCTCCAGGATAAATGTTCCCGCTCTCGTCTCGAGTAGTTGTATTGCACTGAAGTGCCGAGAGGAGAAAAGAGCCACAACTTGTTAGTCAACAAGTTAGCTCTAAGGACCGGAGAGGGATTTCGGGAGGGGTGGGAGGGGGGTTACAGGGACAGACTCACACACACATACATATACAGAGAAATGCATACACGCGAACAACGCACAAGATCACATTATCGTCAGTGGAAATACGTCATGATTTATGGTCAAAAAGGCCACAAAACTCTATTTTCTGCTTACAGATATGAATTTATATATTTCACTGAGAGAGATACACCCACATTCACCAGAAGCCTGTTTCAACTCATTCTCTCCTATGCAGGGATGCACCAATATGGACATTATTGGCAATATCAAGTGTTTTTCATATACAAATCTGCTCTACATTATAGATTGACTAATATTATATATATATATATATATATATATATATATATATATATATATATATATATATATATATTTCTGTATGGCCACAAATGCAGAACTGAATAAAATGCAGATATTTTAGTGCACAAGTCCAGCCCAACTTAAAAATGCAGCTCTCTCGGAGTTTAAAAAATACATCATCACATATCAGACTGAAATATCAGTCACGTCTAATTTAAATATGATCTGATGTTGATAATATGTTCCTATACACATTCCAATATCCATATAATTCCCAAAAAAATCATGCATTCCTACCAATCACGACAGAAATGCTTCTGAGGTCCCATTTTCTGTTTTTTTCTAATAATGTGTAATTACATGTATTAACAACGAAACTGCTGGCAATGTAGCCACTGTTACAGACGCATTACAATAACACAGAACATTTTAGGCACCTGTAATAATTATAAAGAAGAGCAGCTGATCTGGTCAGTAAGTGTTAATCACTGATATGAGAATAAACACTAAAGTGGTGGTGGTTCTCATCTCATCACTGTGTTCATCATTAGAACATCTCCAAAGTTCTCCTCTCTCATGGAGTCTAGTATTATTTAGAGTTCTCCTCAGATCAACACCTGGTTTGGTGGTAAATCAGGGCTTAATGATGGTAAATCAGGTGAGCTGCTGCTGCTGCTGCTGATGGAGTTGAACACATCCTCCACGCTGTGCTGGCTGGACTGGGGGGCGTCCAGGAGAAACCTGGAGGAACCGAGCTCTGTTCTTCAGACTAGCTCACCGACAAGATCTCACTACTTTCTTTCAAGGAGCTCTTGATTCTCCTTCTTACTGGATTCATGTTCACCTGCTTTATCTGTTCTGATCAGATCTGAGCTTCTACAGTAAAAACCGTCTTATTGATGAGAGAGATGACTTAAATAATGGGATTAGGGGCCTAAAACATGCAGGCTGCACTGCTGTATACATAAAGTGACTATAGTGTATTTATTACCAGTAGTATTACATTGTTATTACATGGATTAGGCATGTGTAATTACACAGTTACTAGAGATTTTTTGAATGTATTTCAATGTGATAATCAATCCAACAGCACAGTGCACAATTAAGCTGACATAAGTCCATAAAATCAAACAAATGAAATGACTTTTTGTGCATTAATGACAAATGAACGGTAAGACCAGGCCTAATATTTCCATAATAACTGCAGAGCTATGATTTTAATAAAAACTAGCAAACCAGACAAACAGGCCTATAAAGTGAGTAGATATCAGCTTACACAGTGAATAGATGCACATTTTATCAGTTTAAACTAAAGGAAAATCTCTCTCACACACACACACTCATTCAGACACACACACACTCATACAGACACACACACACACACCAAATCAGGACTGCAAGATGTCATAACAAGTGAAATACAAAAAGGCAAAGCAGCACCCTCGTCCACATCTCCAGTAAATGTATGTGACTCCCCGTTTAACCCTCAGTGTCTCTCTCTCCCTCTCTCTCTCCTTCTCTCTGGAAAGAGGCAATGACAGAGAGAGAGAGAGAGATCGGAGGGAAATGAGTAGAAATACTCTCTCGCCCTCACCCTGTCAGCTCCAGCAGCCTCAGAGGCATGCCCCAGCCCAGATTAACCCTGATGGGACAACGGCCCCCGCAGGGCCCTGCTTGTCCAGCTCCAGCACCTAGAGTTCAGCCAGTGAGCCTGCGCACACTCTATATAAACACACACACTTACACACACACACACACACATACATACATACTCCACTTAGCTTGATCCAAACATCATCAACAAACTCACAAAGTCACCAACATACAGTACACACACACACACACACACATACACACAGAGCAGCAGAAGCAGCAGCAGCAGTGCAGGCTGAAGCAGGCCCAGCCTGGGTCAGCTGAACCACAGTGTTTAATGTTTAGTGTATGAGATGAGGCCTCAATTAAAAATGGAAATGAAGCAGACAGACAGCGGCAATATTCAAATCGCTGCCAACGAGTGTGTGTGTGTTTGTGTGTGTGTGTGTAGGATTGAAGAGGGGTTGGGTAGGAAAAAAAAAACAGACTCGATAAAACAACGTCAACAACGGCTCAGTCGCTAGCTAGAAAATTAATTATTTCAAATACATGTGGACCTTTTATGAGCGCCGGCTTGATTTGCATTGAGGAAAATTCAGCAGAAGTAATTGGTGCGCACTGAATGAACTCAATTTTCATTCCGAGTTTTCTCCAAGTCCCCAGGCACGGCGGCGCGGGACGCACGCCGCAACACAAACAAAAGTGAATATGAAAAGGGAACATGGGGAGGGAATATTACCGGAATCACACAACAAAGGCCGGAGCAAAATTGTCTTAACGCCGCAAATGAATGATGAAGGCTTCATTCATGCGGCAGGCTGAAAAAAACAGATATCACATGGCAAGCTGACAGTTGATGTCTTCATATAAATGTAAGAATTTACATTCTAATTAAAGAGAATTTACATCTTAATCAAAGCGGCCCTCTTTGTTTTAGCCTGTGTGTGTGTGTTTGTGTGTGTGTGTGTTTTAAATGCAGCGAACGGCACCGCCGAGCCGGGAACTCGCCGATCTAATCAAGCCGTCCTCTATTATGAGCAGGCATCAATGCGATATATTTAAAAGTTGGGGGTGGGGAGGGGGGGGGTTGATGAGATTTCAAAAAGGAAGTAACTTATTTGCCCTTTTGGAGGAATTTTCGAAGTCACTTTTGTTTAGGGATGGACGATTATATGGAAAGCGAATCAGTATCAGCAGAATATCACTTAAAAGAAGATTACCGGGAAACGACAGACGCTCAGATTTAGCTCAAGTATTTTTAAGCAAATATGAGATGATGTATTTACTGAACATCGGGAAAGCAGATTGTTTAGGTGACACAGTTCTGCATTTTATTCATTTGACTGCATTTAAAACAAAAATCCATCCATCCAAACCATCGCAGTCATGCAAAAATCTGGTATCTCCAAAATGTCAACTTTCAATGGGAGATTCTGAATAATTTTAGAGCATTTCTATTGGTTCATTCGGCATGAAATTGTAACACAATGTAAAGAACAACCGCTAGATTTACACTATGACCTTACCTTAGACAGACCTGCAAATCTACTTTCTAATTCCCACAATATCCAGCAAATCCAACCTGTACTTGCTAATGGCTGCCTCTGTTAACCCAAAATTACTGTTTATTAAGTCATATTTTTGTCAAATAGGGCAGTGGGATTCCTGGGCTCGGCAAGCTGCCACTGTTGGGCCCTTGAGCAAGGCCCTTTACCCTCTCTGCTCCCCGGACGTTGGAGTTGGCTGCCCACCTCTCTGGGTGTGTGTGTACTCACTGCCCCTAGTTCACTAGTGTGTGTGTGTGTGTTCACTACCACAGATGGGTTAAGTGCGGACAGTGTGTGTCAGCTAAGAGCTTTGGCATCTGCTGTAAAACTAACATCAATTCCGGCTGTGAAAATCTAGAAAATTGTAGATTACCATAGCCATACTTGCAAATCTACTACAATTCCCACAATACCCTGCAAATCCAAACTTTTCTTCTTAATGGTTTACAGCTTGTGCTTGTGAAATTCATTTTCGACTATAACAGGGCTGGGCAATTAATCGAAATGCAATCGACGTAATCTTGCTCAAATTTAAATTTTTAATTCTGTTTTTTTATCTCTTAGTACAGTTCATGCGCTGTCCCACGTATGCAGTCATGCCATCCAATCCAGTCTGCAACATAGAAGCAACATGGAGGAGAATTCGGACACTAAGCCACCTGAACAGCTCCAGCAGCTCATTTAATCGTTCATTAGCTGCAATCGAGGTCAGATGTTTAGTTAATCATGATGCTGATCAGAGGTCATATCGCCCAGCACTACGACATATGTCTATAACTTACCGTGTACCATGACGAGTACACTTGTCATTTACACTGGGCCCGGCGCGTCGATGGGTCCAGCACGTTGAGCCTTTGTTTGTTAACGCCCACATGTGGCCAGCTGATGAGGGGGAGTGGTAGATGTCTGTTGTTGCACCAGAGCTCTGTAAATGCAACTGAGAAATGCAACAGGGGTCAACCTGTCTACAAATAGAAAAGGGCATCAAATTTGATGCATCAAATCACTGCATGATGCTCCTTAACAATGGCATTAACAGACTGATTGGTTATAACAGGGTTGTTCTAGCTTTTTTTTGCTGCACGTTTGCTTTGCTAGCTGGTAGAACCCGACATTAGATGTCTCACAGTCCCCTGAACGAGCCTTTGTATCGGTCCCCTCCCCAACTGTGGAGTTTTACTTCAAGGAGTTGAAGTTTGAACTTTGGCTTCATACAAAATGGCCTTAAATGAGCACAATGTGTGCATGTGGCACCGTTTAGCAAAGCAGCTACAGTCTGCTGCTAGCCTGCTAATGGTGGTCCGGTAGAGACAGCAACTGGAACTCCCATTCCACTCTTATCTCCCCTAATGAGAGCGCTCCGATAAGAGGCGGCTACCAGCTTTCGCTAACTCTAAAATAATATTCCATCGGCAGCCGAGACTGTAAATCAGTTTAATACACTCGCCGACCATTTACGCGTCTAAATTTAAAAGTCATCCTCCAAACATTAGCTCACACAAAAGACTAGCGGCTAAATGAGGCATGATTCATGAAACGGATACCTTTAATCATCGCTCCTAGCCCCCAAAAGGTCGTTTAGCATATTCTATCTAAGTGAGCAGCTTATTCTTGCTTCATTACTGTTAATTAAGACCTGTCATATTTCCCCGCACAATGTGTGTCGGCTAAGAGCTTTGGCATCTGCCATAAAACTAACATCAATTCCGGCGGCTGGGGCGCGGTAGGTAGGAGGAGCGGGGAGGGCGAGGGAAGACACAGGCCAGGTCCTCAGACATGGTTTAGGCCTAGCTTCAAGAGTAAAGTACAAACTAAAGTGGGTCAGTCATTCTCAGCACTGCAGTGACACTGACTGACTGACATGGTGGTGGCGAGTGTGTTAGTAGTGTGTGTTGTGCTGGTGGTACGAGTGGATTAGACACAGCAGTGCTGCTGGAGTGCTTAAACACTGTGTCTGTCCACTCACTGTCCACTCTCTATCAGACACTCCTACCTAGTTGCTCCACCTTGTAGATGTAAAGTCAGAGACAGAAGCTCTGTATCTGCTGCTGCACAGTTTGTGATGGTCATCCTCTAGTCCTTTATCACTGCCCACAGAACGCTGCCCACAGGACGCTGTTGGCTGGATATACCTGGTTGGTGGGCTATCCTCAGTCTAGCAGTGTGTTTAAGCACTCCAGCAGCACTGCTGCGTCTGATCCACTTGTACCACCAGTGCAACACACACTACTAACACACATATATCCTGATATGACTGTGTATTTGTGTGTATGTAATATATTTGGAGTCTATTTTAATGGTTTCTTTAAATTTTAGACTTCATTGTTCTGGTTTAATTAAGAATATTAATTTGATACATTTATAACGTAAGATGAAATTTAAAAAATGACCTTTTACAGCCAAAAATGCAATTTTTTTTACAGATGATTCACATTATTTCACCTTCCTTCCTGCTTAAACACATTCCTGCCATGCTCACCTGGTTACCAAACAGCCTCAATCCATCTCCTTCCTTATTTCTGTTGCCCATATTGTTTGTTTATTCAGCCAGGCAAGATAAAATGATTAACTCAACGCGAAACGGACTGCCTCGCAGCAGCTCTCTCACTGTCCCTGCCGCCTTGAGACACGAGTCACATGAAGGATTTGGCATGCAAGGAGAGCACAGACATGAAGAAAAGACACTGCGGAGCTGCTGCAGTGTGACAGAGGGAGACTGGAAGGCTCTCGGTGGCTTTTGCATTAGCATCTGTTTCGGTTCGACTGGGGTAAACTAGCCAATGGTGTCAGCGGGGAGCATTAGGCCAAGAGCCATGAGACAGAGTGCAGTGTGGACAGAGAGAAAGCAGGGAAAAGGAGGCAGGAATGGATCTCAGTAAGTTAGGATAAGGACAAGGAATGGACAATTGGCCCAGGTATCCCACACACTGACTAGACAGAGAAACGGAAATACAGGATATGGTGTTTCTCAATATGTCCAAATGTGTGTGGACACCCCTTCTAATGAAAGCATTTAGCTATTTCAAGCTGTGCCCAATGCTGACACAGCTTGTCGAGTCCCTGTAGAGAAGTACTGCCAATAGAATAGGACTCTCTGGAGCAGATAACAAAATAAACATGAACCTAATATTGGCACAATGCTGCCTAATAATGCCAGGCATGGGCTAGAGGGGTACAAAGCCCCCCAGCATTGAGTTGTGAAAGAACTGTGTTCTCTGGAACGATGGATGGTGGTGCTCTATCCAGTACTTTTGGGATGAGTTGGGGAGTTGGGGATGATGAGGTGGGGTGGTGATCATCATCCAACATCCTGACCTCACTAATGCTCTTGTTGCTGAAGGCAATCAAATCCTCACAGCAATGCTGCTCCTTAATTTAGTAGAAAAAATGATTCCCTGGACAGTAGAGACAGTTTCTCCAACAATTTGTTTAAAATTATTTTTAATGCCTATTTAATTCTATATATAAACACACTGTTATATATTTATGCATATACAGTGCCCTCCATAATTATTGGCACCCCTGGTTAAGATAGCTTCTAATAAATTGAGTTTTTTAGAGTAAAAAAAGAGTAAAATCCAACCTTTAACTCAAGTGAATTCATTTAGTAGTAAAAAAATCCCACATTAATAAATAATTGTTTAACATCAAATCATGTGTGCCACAATTATTGGCACCCCTGATGTTAATACTTTGTACAACCCCCTTTTGCCAACAAAACAGCACCTAATCTTCTCTTATAATGTTTCACTAGATGGGAGAATACAGATAGAGGGATCTTTGACCATTCCTCTTTGCACAATCTCTCTAAATCATCCAGCGACCTGGGTCCTCTCCTCTGCACTCTCCTCTTCAGCTCACCCCACAGGTTTTCAATGGGGTTGAGGTCTGGGGACTGAGATGGCCATGGGAGGAGCTTGATTCTGTGTGTGGTGAACCATTTCTGTGTAGATTTGGCCATATGTTTTGGGTCATTATCTTGCTGAAAGACCCAGTGACGACCTATCTTCAGCTTTTGGGCAGAAGCCACCAGATTTTGTTTTAAAATGCCCTGGTATTTCAAAGCATTCATGATGCCATGCACCCTAACAAGGTTCCCAGGGCCACAGCATCACTGATCCTCCCCCATATTTCACAGTGGGCATGAGGTGCTTTTCTGCATACTCAGCTCTTGTGTTACGCCAGACCCACTTAGAGCATTTGTTGCCAAAAAGTAGTTAGTTTCATCTGACCAAAGCACACGGTCACGTCATATTTATACCCCAGGGAAACAGGAAGTTGTGAATTACTAATTAAATGTTCCTACATACTCTGATCAACTTCGTAAACTACTGTAGAATTGACAGAAATACTTTAATTACGTTTATTTCCTAAGAAATGTTAGGGGTGCCAATAATTGTGGAACAGGTGATTTTATGAAGAATAATTATTTCTTAGTCAGGGATTTTTTTCCCCCTTAAAATTCACTTGAGTTAAAGGTTGGATTTTACTCTTTTTTCCATCGTGGTCCTATATTATTTAGAAAAAAACTCAATTTATTAGAAGCTAAAGAACACATCTTAACCAGGGGTGCCAATAATTATGGAGGGCACTGTATATGTATATATATATATATATACACTCTATTTTTATCATATAGAGTTTCCTACCTCTGAGTATTGTGCATGTCTCTGACTGAATAAGTGTGTGTGTGTGTGTGTGTGTGTGTGTGTGTCCCCAGTGTGTTTGTGAGTGGAGTCTCAGTAGGGCTGTTTCAGAAAAAGCTCTGCAGTACAGCAGGCAAAGCGAGACACACACTGCTTTCCTCTTCAGCGCTCGACATGTTCAGAGTTTTCATCACGCAACCTCTCCAAGCCACACTCTCAGCGTGCTGCATCGCTAGCTGACTTAGCCCTCGGCCCACTGCGGCTCCGCTAGCCTGCGCAGGAGGAGTCTCCTCACAGCGAGACGACAAAACAGCTTCTCAAAACACGGCCAGGGCATTTCTCACCTGCGCAGTAACACAAAACACTACATCCGAATGGAAGGGAAGGCTGCAGAGGAACAGAAGAGGCCAGGCCGATAGCCTAAGCATGAGCTCGTGGTGAATCCTCAGTGGAAGCTCAGTGAAAGCTGGTGTCATCACTATCAGGACTGAAGGATGTGGACAAAAAAGGCCTTAATGTCTCTTGAGGTGACGCAGATGTTTGGCATGCTTTATTTTGAGCAAAATTGTTGATGATTTTTGGATGATATGAACACCTTAATTCAGACAAAGATTTTTACAACATAGTGATAAGGACAGGTGCAGATTCCCACTGGCACTGGACACCAATTTTACATGAGAGAGACACTGGACTCTAATTTTAGTTGTATTTTACTTCAAAAAAGCAAATCAGGCTGCCATCGGAACCCAACGTTGTACAGATGTTAAATTTTGGTTAGAAATCAAACCACATATCTTTAACCAACAATATTAAGTTGACATCTAGCTCCAACATTGCACAGATGTTAAATTCCAGTTGGAAATCAAAGCCACATCTGTCTAAAACCAATACTGGGTTAATGTCTAGCTCCAACATTGTACAGATGTTAAATTCTGGTTGAAAATCAAAGCCACATCTGTCTAAAACCAATATTGGGCTGATTTATTTAGCTCCAACATTGCACAGATGTTAAATTCTAGTTGGAAATCAAAGCCACATCTGTCTAAAACCAATATTGGGCTGATTTATTTAGCTCCAACATTGCACAGATGTTAAATTCTAGTTGGAAATCAAAGCCACATCTGTCTAAAACCAATATTGAGTTTATGTTCAGCTCCAACGTTGTACAGACATTGAATTAAAGTTGGAAATCAAAGCTACATATCTTTAAAAACGATATTGGGTTGACATCTAACTCCAACATTGTACAGACATTACATTCTAGTTGGAAATCAAAGTCACATCTGTCAAAAACCAACACTGGGTTGATGTCTAGCTCCAACGTTGTACAGACATTGAATTTGGCTTAACAACATGACTTAAAACCAACAACACATCAATGTCTAACACAAATTCCCGTTGAAATCCCGTGAATGTTTACATTGCAAAGTTTAGCAGACATTGTTTCTTATAACTAAATGTTAGTAATTTAGTTACATCATTATGGCATTGGCATGTAATGTTTGGAGGACGGTGGATTTTGGTCACCTCACGTCATGACCTACATTTACCAGGATAACAACTCTGTTAGGTCAAACATCTGGGATTGGTCTAGCAAGCGGGGGAGGAGCACTGGTAGGCAACGGCCTATTAAGTACCATCTTAAAAAAAAAAAAAAAAAAAAAAAACATCAAGCCTGTCTTAATTTGTCTGTTCAAATGAGAAAAGGCAAAGAGTAAATGACCCATAGAATGCCCTCTGGATCATGAGAAGCTTCACTGTCTAGTTCAAGTGCTGAGACCTGCCCCTGCCCGTCTGCATTTCTCAGACTCAGTCAACGGTATAACTGTGAGGAGAAATTCTCCATGGCAATGGCAATCATACACATTTCCACACAGCAATTTGACAGACCCAGTCCGTTGATGGCTCCATTAGGCCTGTATAAATACAGAACTAATAAGAGTACCTTCAGATGCTAACGGTAAAAGGGTTTCACGGGGTGGGCAGTGGGACGATGTGCTTACAGTGACAGTTTACACAGTTTCCCCCGACTCTAAATACAGCTGATCAGTGAAAACATTTTGGTGTCTGTGTAAGTGTTCCTATTGAGGGTGGCACTGGAGCTACAAGGCTAATGTCATGGACGTTTACACCTATTAAATTACTTTGATTGACAGGTCATGTTAACACAGGTATCTATATCTATATTACAGTCCCTCACAGAAAGAAATACACAATATCTACCCCATAATATACAGGATATATACACATTATTACAAATATTCACGTTATTAATATATAAGCTGTGAAATATACAGATGTACACTGTTAGAAGAATAAGATCTTAAGGGGGACCTTTAGGGGCCCTTCACTTTCAAACTGTGGAGGAACCTTCAAGGAGCTTTTCTTCTAAAAATCTTTGTTGAATTAAAAGTTGAATTTTTGTTCAAAAATGCAAATCAGGCTGCCATCAAAACCCAACGTTGTACAGACGTTGAATTCTGGTTGGAAATCAAAGCCACATCTGTCCAAAACCAATATTGGGCGGATGCCTAGCTCCAACATTGTACAGATGTTGAATTTTGGTTAGAAACAAATCAATGACACATATCCATCAAAAACCAATATTGGGTTGCATCTAACTCCAATGTTGTACAGATGTTGCCTTTTGGTTGGAAATCAAAGTCACACTTGTCAAAAAAAACCAATATTGGGCTGATGCCTAGCTCCAACGTTGTAAAGACGTTGAATTTTGTTTGGAAATCAAAGTCACATATCCATCAAATTGGATGGGTTGACATCTAGCTCCAACATTGTACAGATGTTAAATTAAGATCGTACAACATTGTACAGACGTTGAATATCCTTAAAAAAACTTTTCTTGGAGGTTCGTTAAAGCACCTTAAGAGGTTCCAAAAGTTTTTTAAGGAATTTATACTTCTACAGTGTACACATTACTATTATATGGAAGAAGAGTATATGCTATATTCCAAAATACCTCAGATATAGATAGAGGATCTACAATTTACAATTTTAATTTGTGCAGAACAGACGAACCAAATTATTACCAAAGATATGAACTGTTGTATAATGAAACTCTTTGATTTCAGCATGAATGGGTGTGGCTAAATTTCCGTAGACTTAATAAGCCGCTAGATGTGACATCACAAAGACCACAATTTCAGCAACTGTGGCGAGAGCTGCCTGTAGGTCCTGTGATGACATTTTAGGATTGCTGAAGACTTATTTCCTCATCTTGAGATCTGAACTTGCCAGGATAGCCTGACCTGGCCATGCTGGCAGTTGTTGCAGTTGTAAATGATTTAGTGGACGGTGGAACGGCTGATTTTTTTATTGTTCTGAGATTTTTATAAACCTTTCCCAGACTCATCTGCATCTACAGCCTACTTTCTGAAGGCCTCACAGAGCTCTTTGGCTCTGGCCATGGTGATCTCAATATTAACAACAGATTATAATGTAATAACCATGTAACTAATGCTGATTAGTTATAGTAGGTACAGTAGGTACCAACAATGGTTGGTAACTGTGTTTAAACCTCTGTTTATCCCTAAGAATGAAACAGGCTTTGTCTTTAAGATCGATGCATGTAAATGAGCTATGTTCTGATTGGCTGTCCTATGTTGTACATACACAAAAAAGCAGTATGGGTTGAAATACTCCTTATAGTTCATCACTGCCTGAATGGGTGGGGCTAAACTGCTGTAGACTGAATGTGTGGATAGATGTGACATCAGAAAGACAATTTATTAATAACAGCTTAATTTACATATATGTAAATGTAAATGGTACAATGGTAACAGTGTATTTTATAAGTCTTTTACATAAAATAGAGGAAAATATAGTACACTGACCATTTAATTCCATATTTATCGATTTATCGCAAATATTACATGCATGTACTGTATGCATGATTGAGTTGAGATACTACTGTACTGTATATAAAGAAAGACTATTAACCATTAACAAACTGCGTGCCCACATTGCGTGACCCTGCAGCGGTCAGTGTGCCGGAGGTCAGCACTTTGCCAGCTACAGGCATTAACTAGGGCGCTCTCTGCCTACATGCCAGCAGGAGAATGTGCTCTGTGTTGTTGGTGTGTTTTGTTGCAGGTGTGTAAAGCACGACACCAAGGCACAAATGCAGAATCCTGGTTGGATGAATTTTTCACAAGCTGGATCCGAAAGGGAATTCCGATTGCAGTGTGTAGTGTGTAACTGACTACCCCCAGCAGAGTGTGTGTTCTCACCTTCAGCTGCTGTTTACGAAAATTATTTATTAAAATTTTTTTGGTTTTGTTTTGTATTCAAACGTGGCTCACGTGGGCCAGGCTGACGACGGAGGTGGTCTGAATGGTGGTCTTTTCACCTGCGGGCCGTAAGGATCAGCACTCCACACCTTCTCCAGTGCCTCAGGATTCCAGTGCCAAGACGAGGGCCCTGCTGAAAAATACATGAACTCAGTCCAATCTATTTTTCATACCTCATACCTTACATAAACAGGGAAACTCTGAGAATACTGAGCTGAGCTGTGAGTGACGACAGAAATTTGGGTGGATTTTTTCGACAAACACTCGAGTTGAGTTTGTGGAGTTGTGGGG
The DNA here is from genome assembly GCF_030463535.1 of Salminus brasiliensis. Classification (NCBI taxonomy): domain Eukaryota; kingdom Metazoa; phylum Chordata; class Actinopteri; order Characiformes; family Bryconidae; genus Salminus; species Salminus brasiliensis. The sequence goes on along the minus strand of NC_132896.1, from coordinate 4,204,366 downwards.
TTATAAAAAAGTCAAAGAACAAGACTACAAACCAGGCCACGGCCTTGAGAAGAAATCACCTTCCATTTTTCATGCAGTGCAATATTTAAGCATGTGTTAACTGTCCGTCACAAGACTTAACCTCTGTGCAATTTCTGCACTCAAACACAGGCCGCACTGACACTCATTCTGGTCCACTTTATAAACTGATTGCTTGCGAAATTGCTTGATTAGCTGGTTTTAGATTTAGAAATTTCAATATTGTGTCAAATGCCAACTATTCCAATCAATCTATTGCATTTTTAGTACTTAGTAGAGCAGCCTGCTGCTGTTACTGCTGCTGCGAACGTGATGCATAGTCAGGCTCCAGCTTCCGACAGCAATTCTGAGGAATCCTAGTCCATTCCTCATGGGCAGGGGCCTTCTCGGTTTTGCTGCTGCAGCCACCTTCTTCAAATCCCACCAATGATTATTGTGGGGTTGTTCAAGTCAGGCAACTCTGATGGCCTCTCCAGAATCATCCAGGACTTCCTCTGACAGCCTTGGTGGACTCTGAGGTACGTTTGGTATCACTGTCCTGTTGGAAGGCCTAACGATGCCTCACCTCCCATGAAAACCAAACCTCTGATGGTAGACGCTGTACTTTGACAGCAACTGTGGCGAGAGCTGCCTGTAGGTCCTGTGATGACATTTTAGGATTGCTGAAGACTTATTTCCTCATCTTGAGATCTGAACTTGCCAGGATAGCCTGACCTGGCCATGCTGGCAGTTGTTGCAGTTGTAAATGATTTAGTGGACGGTGGAACGGCTGATTTTTTTATTGTTCTGAGATTTTTATAAACCTTTCCCAGACTCATCTGCATCTACAGCCTACTTTCTGAAGGCCTCACAGAGCTCTTTGGCTCTGGCCATGGTGATCTCAATATTAACAACAGATTATAATGTAATAACCATGTAACTAATGCTGATTAGTTATAGTAGGTACAGCTTCTGTAATTAATAAGAATGAATAATTATTAATGACTGATAATTACAATAATTACACATTTATCAGTATTTAATTAAGCAGCAGTTTATATATATATATATATATATATATATATATATATATGTGTGTGTGTTGTTTTATATATATATATGTTGATATATATATATATATATATATATATATATATATATATATATATATATATATATATATATTGTGTGTGTTATATTTATATAAGAGAAACTATGCACTTATATTTGTATTGTAATTGCAAACTACATATATTGACAGTTATTGCAGACATTTAAAAGTGGGGCCAAAATTTAAATAAGAATTATATTAAATCTACAATGTATTAAATAATATAAAAATTACTGTTGATTATGCTGATGAACAGATGTTTTGAGTCACTATTGTTTTGTCATTATTATTGTTATTATTAGTTATTATTATAAGAGAATATACAGTGAAATTCAATTCACTTTGACAGAATACAAACATGCTGCCAACTAGGCTGGAATTTCTTTTTCCTTCATATTTATATATTTATTTTATCTCTATTTTTTTATGGTTCTAGGCCACAGCTTCATTGGAAAAAAATACAACCCCCCCCCCCCCTCCAAAAAAGGCCTTAAGTTTGCTCGGCTGAAATGATCTGCTTTGACAAATTTAACAGCTCTTTTTTCCCTCTCTCCAAATGCACTTGTCACTCAGCATTAGCTCGACTCATTAATGACAATGGGAAAGTTTATCTTAGCCACACATTTAAAATCATCCTCTGCTTACAATGGAGCTCAAAAATCTTCCACAAAATAGAAGGCGGATCTACTTACACAAGCCCTCTTTTTTTGAAGTAGTGTTACTCTTTATGCCCCCGGCCGCGAACAATCTTTTCACAACAATAAAGTACATTCTTCGGTGATCAATACGCGTTATCTGTGCTCTGCTACGTCTCTATGAAGCCTCCATGAATGGCTACCTGTGAGGCAGACTGGTGGGAGGGTGGCGGGGATCTTCGTAGAGCTCCGTCACTGGAGCAAACATATGTTTCAGTGATCGCAGAGGTTTTTTATTAAGTGTGGGTAAACAGAATGCAGCAAACATAGCGGCCTCAGCCTTAATTAGGACAATTATTTCCTCAAATAAAAGTAATGGAGGATAGAATTGCTTAAAACAATGGAGGGTAGAATACAGCGACAGACTCGGGGGCCCCTTTTAGGGGAAGAAAACAACCTTAATGGAAGTCAATGTAAAAAATGACTATCTATTGGGCCATGAATCATTAAAATTGGACACAATAAAAGCCCAGATTCACATTATGCCAAATTAAACAGCAACCATTTTACTGTGCAAAAGTTTTAGTCCCTGTAAAATTAGTGGTGTAGGTTCTCCATCACTGTGTTCATCATTAGAACATCTCCAAAGTTCTCCTCTCTCATGGAGTCTAGTATTATTTAGAGTTCTCCTCAGATCAACACCTGGTTTGGTGGTAAATCAGGGCTTAATGATGGTAAATCAGGTGAGCTGCTGCTGCTGCTGCTGATGATGATGATGGAGTTGAACACATCCTCCACGCTGTGCTGGCTGGACTGGGGGGCGTCCAGGAGAAACCTGGAGGAACCGAGCTCTGTTCTTCAGACTAGCTCACCGACAAGATCTCAAGCTAGTGTTCACATGGCAGTGTGTATAATATCTTATGGAATTACATACTGCAGTAACTCTTTATTGTATTGTCCAGCCCTGGTGTTGGTCATTATGGTGGTTCAAATAAGCCTCCTGTACCTCTCTTCATCACGAAACCTTCACACCATGTAAAAGGTAGCTAGAACAACGGCGCTTATTTAACCACATTCTCCACCTAAACCACACTTGCTGCTCAACGTGACTAATTTGTAAACATTTCCCTCCACATTCCAACAAGATGATGCTATTGCTGCGCCACGTCCCCTGACCAACCCCCCACCCCACTACACCCCCCCCCTCTTTTCGCCTCGCCCAAACTCCAAAGCGCTCGCCCAACAAAACAGCCAGGCCGCCACTACTGGCAGCCAGGGCCTTGGACGGGACACAAGCTGTGGGAAAGTTATTTTTGAGAGGAATGCCAGCAGAGACAAAGCGGGAATCGCTCCTGGCTACAGAGAGCTCTATGGGTCCGGATCAAAACGCCACCTCTGGACTTCCCCTTCTGAATACGGCCCAGACGGCGGGCAGAGATTAACGGCTCCCGGTCAGTCAGAGTGGGATCCAGCCAAAGTCATATCTAAGTCTCCATCAGACAGATTTTCAGCGCTGCTGCAAAAAAAAAGAGCAAAAAATTAACTTTAAAACAGGTAAACAGAGATAAATTAGAGTTACGTTGACAGTTTAACGAAAGCTCCTCACTGATCCGTCCATATTGGGGCTTTGTCAAATCTGAGGATGATCAAATTAAAAGATTCTTAATTAATTAAAGGTTCTTCACACTTACTCACATTTCTTCTACAATGAAACCATATAAAGCACCTTTCTTTTTAAGAGTTTAAGAGTGCAAACTCAATAGGGCTCATCTGTAGGGCATTTGGAGCAATGCTGGCTCAGTGGTTAGAGGGCTGGGTCTGATCACTACATTGTGGGTTCGCTACCCAGGTTTGATGACCTGCTACTGTTAGGCCCTTGAGCGAAGGCCTTTAACCCTCTCTGCACTATGGGCGCGGTAGCATGGCTGACCCAGTGCTCTGGCCCGGCTTTCTAACCTCAAATATATGTACAAGACTGTACTGTACAAGTATATGAGGGCCTCATATACTTGTGTATTGTGTATTTGGTCTAGTGTCAAAGCTGTTTTCGAACCCGGGAGGGGTCCACAGTATTTGGTTGATTTGAAATTGGTGGTCTGGAGTTCACTTCAAGCGAACTCTGGTGCGGCCTGCTGTAGGTGTGGAAGGTGCTGCGTGTTCGTATCCAAGGAAAATTCGAAAATGATAAAATAATCGAGCCACAGTTCGAATGAAATTCTTCTGTGTGAAAGCAAAACAGCAAAAATGGGCCCCTCCACCAAAACTAGCCCAGAATCGGCTCTGGATGCGGACTCAGACAAGTGTAATGCGGACAAGTGTAATGACCGTAAAAGCTATAAAAGTTAGTCTTAGTTACGTTTTCACAGTTGTAAGTTGGTGAATTTTACCTTGTTTTCTAGTAAAGAAGATCGCCTGTATGACCGCCCTTATTATTGAATTAATTTTAATGCTCTCCATAAAATGTTAGCGACCACACAGCCTCACTGTTCACATAAAAGCAGCAGTTTAGAGGCTGACAGCATCGAGCTCCTTACATAAGGCCCCAGAATCAGATCTATCCTAAATGAGGCTAATGTTCTGCTACAGCTTGTAAGTTATCCACTTAGAGAGGAGAGCAAATGCAATAAAGCCACTTCACCTGCCCCTGATCCACTTCAGCGAGGAATCACACAAGCACTTGAAACAAAAACCTCTGAATTATGGATGAATGTCTGATGTATGTTGTGAATAATTCGCTGTGATGAATAGGCATGGTGTGTGTTTGTGTGTTTGTGTGAATCGTGGTGGGTGGCCCACCTTAAAGCGCTACAGGCTACCCAAAAATACCTTCTATTCATTTTTAATGGGATGTATTGTCTTAATGTTCAGCGTGAACTTTGATTGAAGAGCAGGAGGCGGCACATGACAGATGTACAGAATCCTTAATGTGCATGTGTAGCGATGGAGGTCGGTAGTTGGTGTGGCGCAACAGATAACACCACTACCTGCCACTGAGCTACCACACCATGTTGGGGACTGGGGTTCGATTCCCAGTCTGGGTGACTATGCTGCACTACACCAATAAGAGTCCTTGGGCAAGACTCCTAACACTACACTGACCCACCTCTGCAATACAAGTAACCTTGTAAGTCACTCTGGGTAAGAGCGTCAGCTAAATGCCATAAATGTAAATGTAATGTAAATGGAGGTGGTGGAGGTGGCCAGAGTGGTGGTGTAGGGGCAATGGGGGTTTTCTAGGGTCATAGATTGCATGACTCAAGCATTTATTTGAAAAATGTGATCCTCACATGAACTAGGGGAAGGCAATATGACGATATATCACAATATATTGATTTATGATAAATTATCAATGATCAATAGGAAATTAGGCCATATTTAGGCCAATTAGGCCATTTTTTACTTTTGGGCTGAGTTGAGAGGAAGTTGGAGATGAGGTGTGGAGGTGATCTTCCAACATCTGACCTCACACACGATCTTGTCAATGAATCCTGTCAAATGTTCAAAGCAATGCTCCTCCAAAATATAGTAGAAAACCTTCCTCCCTGGACAGACTTTTTAATACCCATGACTTTGGAAAAAACAAAGAATGAGCAGGTGTCCCAATACTTTTGTCCATATAGTGTATCACCCTACTAACAGATACTAACAGCACTACAGGGGTTTGTTCTCCAGAAGGCTTTCAGAAAAAGCGTACCGTGCCTGAAAGGCGACTTCGCCCTCACTCAAACACTTGTTCTTTCCAGTGTGAGAACATTCATCAGCTAAAAACTTAATTGCTAAAAGCAGACAGCGGCAAGAACCGTAATGCAATAAGGAGTAAGTCTCTTTAGTGCATTCACGCCTTTCACAAACACGCTCTCTCTCCCTCTCCCTTCTCAATTAGGCCGAACCTGGAATTCACTTAAGCAGTCATCTGACTCTAACCACTCCAAATGGCACCCTGCTGTGTCTTGTATAACGCTGGGGAAAGAACGCAGGAGGAACACGCTCTAGATTTAAAGCCACGACTCTCTCTCTCTCTCTCTCTCTCCCCCCCCCCCCCCCCGTCCTCCCTCTCCACTCGCCTCGTCTCGTCCTCACGTCTCTTCTCATCTTCCCTTCCATCCTCCCCTCCTTTTCCTCCCCTTCCGTCCCTGCGCTCTTCCTCCCTGTCTCTCTGAGGACTTGCCCCTCTACCCACTCTTCCCCGCACCGCTGCAGCCTGGCAGGCCGACGCCAACATGCTTCAGGTTAGATCGCAGCCAATAGGAGAAGGGATGGCATGACAGCATCTGACAAAACAGCTCAGTGAAGAGCACTATTGCAGGTGACATGAACCTGAACTGGCGACCCAAGTTCCTGCAGCCAGGCCTCCAGCACGAGCTCCTGACAGTATAAATTGCAGGCAATTTGTTCAGGATTAGAGTATACAAAATATTACAGGGCGCTATTAAATTAGACATATCTGGGTGCTTAAGCTTAAGCCTTATACCCATTACACACCATATCCAGCACACTGTATGTGTGTTCTTAGGTTTTTAAAAATGTGATATTTCGGTTGACACCCAGAAATGTAACAAAGCTAAGTGATTTACAGCCTTTGTGCAATAGACAGTCATGTCATATTATGATCACCTCCCTAAAAGTGAAAATAATGACCCTTGGCTTGGATGAACTAGCAAGACGTTGTGGTATGAAATGCTTTAGAAGATGGAAGGTGTTCATTACAGAGCTTAGCTGCTCCACAGTCGCTCGTCAATGGCTCTATACCACTCCCCTTTGGTATCAATGCCCTGTGTGGCACCACTGTTATACCTTGTGCAAGACGTCCATTCTCAACACACCTTCAATACAGTGACTCTAGAACATCCCACAAATTAAGGGGCTTCTGAGATGCTACCATACTTCGCCGGGTACCTTATTATCATGCCCTTTTGGACATCAGTCAAATCACGCCCATGACTTTGCCCATGATGATGGTTTTGCACTCTGTTACAACTGACTGGTGTGCTCGCTTTTTTATACCTGCAGCAAACCCTGTCGTTTCGTGGCCTCTGTGACGTCCCGGGCCGAGCTCATTCCAAACTAGGGCTGCGAATGATCATATGTTATCATATCATATCTATAGCATAATTTATTACACCGATCAGCCATAACAGCTGCAGGTGATAAAACCGATTACCTGCATCTACAGTGGCTCCTGGCGAAGGGTGTCCACAAATGTAAGAACCTGAGACATTTGGACAAGGGTCAATTTGCGATGGCAAGACGACTGGGTCAAAACATCTCCAAAACATCAGGCAGGTCTTGAGGTTTTTTTTCTGGCATGCAGTGGTCAGTACCCACCAAAAGTGCCCATGAAAAGGCGACAGGCGATGCTAATAGAGGTCCCACCTCACAAGTTACAGCAGATCTGCTACCAACATCTAGGTACACCTTCAGAGGTCTTGTGTGGAGTCCATGCCTTAAATGGACAAATCTGTTGTGGTCAGTTTTGGCCATTCTAGCCGTTGCTAGACTCCGAACACTGTGGCGCGCAATAGAGTCGCGCAAAGACGTCCTCACAAATCGCAGCATACAGCTTCCAATACTGACCTACTCTGCCACAAATCACAGGGTCAAAGATCTGACACTGCTCGAGACCTACTCACCTGTCCTACTCTGAAGAGCCCTTAAGTACAGTTTAATTACGCTCGACAGTTTTGTATCCTCAGCCTCGTTTCAGCCCTGCCGGAACAGAAGAGCGAGACAATGCCGCATGAGGGACGGGGAAGATACCTTAATCCCTCTTCAGCACACAGCTCCTGACCGAGGCGAAGGTTAATACTGTCCTGAAGCTACTGCCTGCACGAGGCCTAATCACTGCATGTCAACCTTCACCTGAACTCTACCAGTCTGACACAAAATATGTGAGCCGAGCCAAACAGGAGCATCACACTTTGAAGGGCTTCTATGGTCTAAATATAAACATTCTGAAGGTCTAAGCAGATGTGAGAAGAATTTGCTTCCAGAATTTGATGGTATTTAATTCAATCCATTCTTTTCCTTCTCTGTGCCACTGGCTGCAACACACTCTCAAAGCATAATCAAGCCACCACATGGTTAACAGTTGGAGAGGTGTTCTTGTCATGAAATACTTTTGCTCATTGCAGCCCAAAGTTACATTTGATCCTAATTACATATGTTTCCAAAATGCATCAAATACATGGCATCACATTGTCCAACTTTTTTTGCAAGTCTAATCTAATCTTTCTGATCTAATTTCTAATTCATATTTAGTAGGCATGCATAATGATATCATAATTCTACCAAAGTCAACAGGTAATTGAATTTTCTAAAATATGAACAGCACCTATCAGACTTTCAATGTTGTATGTATTGCAGAGGTTCTCAAACCAGTCCCAAAGGATTCCTAGCTGTTCCATGTTTTTGCTTTGTGCACTCTGGGCTGGGGTCACGCAAAAATCAGAAGACTGATTAACTCTACTAAACCTAAAATCAACCTACAGGAATAAACGGTTATACATGTATACATACAAGACCAAATCCAGGTAGATTTACTCTTAGTTTCCACTTTTTAGAAAAGTTCATATATTGGCATCCCAAAATTTGCATATCTATGCATCTCTAACTTTAAGATAAGATAAGATAATCCTTTATTAGTCCCACAGCGGGGAAATTCTCAGCAGAAGGGATAGCAAGACACTCAGATGCAAAAACATAGATAAATTACCACTATATACACAATATAAATAATAGAAGTAAAAAAGCAATAACAATAACAATATTTTAGGTTGGAATTAAGTTTGAAATACCAAAAAGAGAAGAATAATATCACAAAATATGAGTTCTTGTAGCTCATATTTTACCTCCTCGTACTTTATTTTCTTACTACTTCTTCTTCTACTCGAGTCTTTTTTTGTTTTCATTAAAGTTACGAAGCATCTTCTTGATTACGGGGTTTACACTGTTCTACACGCCCTTAATGTAGTGTAGAATAACTGACAGAGAAATATTGCTGAATGTTAGAATCGTCTGTTGATAGTCTGGTTCTGGTTCGACCTCAATACTAGAGCTGTACAAGCATGAAGCCCTCCGTCCTTCCCGATCCTGCAGCCAGCTGGGGGAACTCAAAGAATGACAGAGACAGGTCTGTATTCAAATGATTTCCCCGTTTATTGGTCGGAAAGGCAGAGTATATATACATTGAGAAGAGGTGAGGCACACATAGCCATTACGTAATCATGTGATCGGATAATAGAGATAATAGATAATAGATAATGGATAATATGTTCTGAGCCCCAAGGACGGTCATTACATCTTGGGTTGACGGGTCTAAACAACAGATGAACTGGAGACTTGTTCATCCACTAAGACTGTCACTAAAAGTTATGTCCAGATCATATGTAGCACAAGTTACGGCCTCCGTGTCATACAGGCCTAAATCCCATGTCTATCCCACGGAACTGTGAAAGTAGAAGGACGGTCATGTTTTAAAGGCATGTCAGTCATATTCTTTGATTTCGTGAAACCAGAACCCACATTATTCCCTACTTAAGCGCTTCCCCCTCTAGATGATCATGACTTTTTTATAAAAACCATTCCACTGATTTAAAGAAATGCTTTTTAGTACCAGAATCTGCCCTTACATAACTGACCCATTCTAAGGCCCTTTAAGGTCCCTCCACCAGCATCCTCAAAATAGACCTTTCCCACTAAAACAGGGCAAATGACCAAAGGTTTCATTTCTTCCTTTGGTAGATTTAGCTACCTTTAGTCAGACTGACATCAGACGGTGCCGAGAATGTAGCTCTGAACGCCTTGTTTCACATGTTTTGAACATTTTAGGGCTTCACCTCCTTTGGGACCATCCCCCATGACAGTCTCTCTCTCTCTCTCTCTCTTTTTCTTTGAGCGACAGTGTGTCCAGTTCTAAAGCGAGCCCTAATTAAAAGTTTTTAAAACAGCAGCAGAGAGCACGATTGGTGCAGGAGTTCCCTCTAAGTGCCTTCAGTCAAGACCCCCAAGAATTCAACAATTAGCACCGAGACAGCCAAGACACACGGTCGCCTTTAGCAGCAAACAGCCTCCAACTGACCTCGCTCACATACTGGACCTGTCAGTCTTCTGTCACGCTGCACACTCAAACTAATTAAGCTACAACACACTGGGGATCACCAGAAAACAAGGAATTTGGCTTACCATGACTCACTGGTTGTACCGACACCTGTACAGTGCAGTCTGTGAGTAATGGTAGTTGTCACTGTACTGGGTTTTCAAACTTTGAAAAGCATCAGTTTTCAATACCATTTTTGATATCCTGTGTAAAACGGGAGAGTGCAGTAATTTAATAATCTCATTAAAAAATGCCAAAAAATAATAAATTACAAAATAACTTTATTTAAAATAACAGCCAACAGAGTGTGCGCAAACAGTAGAGCTTTAAAAGTAACACTCAACATGATCTTTTTTTATATTTTATAAATGAATGCTTTCAGAACAAAACCTTCAAAACTATTTTTCACTTTTTTACATAATGTAAATCCAGCAATTGTTCTTTATGATAATCATAATCATGATAAATACAATATGCTATAAAAAAATGCAATAAATGCAAAAAAAAACACTAAAGAAATTATTTTTGACTTTCTATTTAAGTTAAAAATGTTTATTCTCCTTCTGTAAAAGTACAATAATAATAACCCAAATCCAGCTAATCAACAAACCAGGTGTTGATCTGAGGAGAACTCTAAATAATACTAGACTCCATGAGAGAGGAGAACTTTGAGAGGAGATGTTCTAATGATGAACACAGTGATGAAGAACAGCTTTAGTGTTTATTTCAATATCAGTGTTTTACTGAACAGATAAACACTTACTGTCCAGATCAGCAGCTTTTTATTCTAATTATCACGGGGGACTAAAACTTTTTCAAAGTATTTTACATACACTGATGGACAGAAAATCAATCTTGCAATCAAACAACCTTGCAACTGCTTTATGACTGTACCTCCATTTTTGTGTTTATCTTTTTGACATAATGTAACTCTGGCAGTTGTTCTTTGTATCAGAATGTCATTAAGAATGGACTAATACGTTATTTTACAAGGTTTTTGCGTGACAGTGGTGATACGTTATGCTTATATAGGCAATATGGACACTGTCTATATTACATTTGTCAATCTGGCAGTTAGATGGACGTTCAATACGTTGAAAGAACTAACTGTGGAACGATTTTAGTCCAGTATGAATCTTTATGATTTATGATGAAAATTATGATGTTATTTGAATCCAGTATGAATCTGCACTGTACAAAGGTTTTACGGTATGACTGTACTAGTTATGGAATGATTTCAATCCAGTATGAATCTGAATTTATATACTTAATTCCAGTATGATTAAGAATATTTTTGGTTCTCTGACAGTAATACCTGTAGAGTGGTTTTAATCCAGTATGAATCGGAGATTAATGAGTGGAGTGAATGGCTGAACTTCAGAACTCATTTCCATTCAACCATTTATTATAACATGGAAATGATTCTTTACATTGTGTAGCAATTACATGAAACATGGACCAATAGAAATGTTTCAAAACTTTTTTGCTTCATGACTTTTTACATTGACTTCCATTGAAAGTTAGAAAGGATTTTTCCTTCTCCTGTAAAGTTGCCATTCGGAAGACCCCAGGTTTTTATTTCCAACATTGACAATACGTATCAATACCGCGAGAGTTTCCTCAACAGATTATATCTGAAATGCTACAGGGCTTATGAGAATAAAGTGCCTAATAAAGTGTCCGCTTGAGACCTGAGAGCATCCACATGGACCATAAGTAATTAGACTACATGTAATTGGAAGAGTACTTCCAATACTGATGTATGTAGACAATCAAGACTGATTCAGTATCAAACATCAAACAAGAAGCTTTTCCAGCAGAATGCTAGAAACCAGCGTTCCCCACTGATTCAACCCCATAACCATGGGCAGCGCCTCTGAAAACATACGCCAAGACGTGTGACCATCCTCTCGGTCAAACGATCAGAAAATCAAAGGCAATTGGTCTGACTGGAGGCCGGCCTTAATGCCCCCTGATTGTGGAGCCGTAAGCTGGTTTTGTGTGAGCACTCAGGAACGCCGTGGCTTTAGCAGGAGGGAGATTAGCAGGCCGGGCTTGGCCTCCAATCCTTTGCCTTTGCCGATGCCTGCAGGCCCTTTGAAGTGGGCCCATCATACCTGGCATTGCAGCAGTGAGAACTAGTGCGGTGTCAGCTCTAATCAGTTTGCCTGTCTGTACATGGGGAACCCAGGCTCGCACTAATTGGCCCAATTGAGGATTATACCCTTCTGCAGCAGATTCAGACAATCATTTAGTCAAATGGGCCTTTTTTTATCTCTCACTCATTAAGATTCCTGTGTTTTTTTGTTTGGAGGTGATGGGATCAGAAAGAAGATTCTTTTAGCTTTATTTTATTTTTTGTATGTGGAGTAAGTTCGCCAGAGAAGGTTTATTTAATTGTACGTATGCTAATTAGAGCACTTTGAAAATAACCAGAACCTATAGAACCTACCAAACACTCTCAAATACTGTTTTTTATTAATCCTCATGACATTCAACTTGATATCTTATTAAACAGACATTTAATCCAGTATATGTGAATGCTAAAATTCTTCATCCTCTTAATTTTTTATAATTTTTCACCTTTTGACATACCAAAGAAAAGTATTGGGACACCTGCTCATTCATTTCCTTCCTAAATCGAGGGTATTAAAAAGATTTGACCCTTGGAGTAACTGTCTCTACTGTCCAAGGAAGAAGACTTTCTACTAGATGTTGGGGGAGCATTGCTGTAGGGATTTGATTGCATTCAGTGAGATCAGGATGTTGAATTATCATCGCCACCCCACCTCATCACCCCCAACTCCACAGCTCACTACCCACACCTGGCATTAGGCAGCATGGTGCCAATAGGGTCATGCGTGTTGATCTCCTCCAGAGAGGCCTATTCTATTGGCAGCACTTCTTTACATGGAATAGACAAGCTGTATGTGTGTGTGCATTTGCACATCTGTGTCAGCAATGGGTGCAACTGAAACCAGCAATCATTAGAAGTTGTGTCCACAAACATTTGGACTCACAGTGTAATTTACACCTGGCCATCGTTAATGGGGCAGTGGTGCTCAGTGGTTAGATCGCCGGGCTATTAAATACAGGGTTGTGGGTTTGATACCCGGGCTTGGCAAGCTGCCACTTTTGGGCCCTTGAGCAAGGCCCTTCACCCTCTCTGCTTTCCGGGTGCTGGAGTTGGCTGCCCAACTACCACAGATTTTTGCTGTACATAGCACAGGGACAGATAAGTGCACCTTTACCTGTTTCATACCTATTTTTAATGAATGGACCAATAGAAACGCTCCAGAGTGCCACTTCTTTTAAGAACGGTACTTCAATAAAGACGTAAGTGTTAGGCCTAGCGCTCCACACGAGACTCGTTTGGGTGAGTAGAGTGCCAACATTAACCCAGACCTACAATAATGAAGGTATGTCATGTTCTTGCAGTGAGAAGCAGGGAAAGAGAGAGCGAGGGAGAGACAATCAGACAGACAGGCATACAAACAGGTAGATAAACAGATGGCTAGAGAGTGCGAGTGAATAGGAAATAGGGTAGAACAAAAGAGGAAAAGCAGAAGCGAGCTGAGAGGAAATGACTCTACGCCGTGACTCTCTCTAAAACACCTCTAAATAATGCATCTAGTAAAACTTGAATCTTAGCAGAGCTTTTTTTTTTTTTTTCATACAGCGGGAGACGTTAATGTAACAGCCTGAGCTATTTACAATTCATGATGCGTCATAAAATGCAGCAGGGGGGACAGTGGGTCGTGTTTGTGACGTTAGGGACAATTAGAAAACCCGTTAAAGCCCATAGACAATCAGTAATAGAATGCATTGTAATTACAATGCGCTGTAAAGCACTAAAAGCTTGCAGCTCTCCAAAAGCTGCTTTAGAACCAGCAATGAAAGCTATAATGAAGTGTGAAGCTACAGTAGGCTCCTCCACTTAAAAAAAAACCTAATCAAGGCTTCCTTTGACTTCCAAACAGACTAACCCCTGGCATGCACTCTGTATCCAAATGTTTGCGGACACCCCTGCTCATGAATGCATTCAGTTCCTTTAAGTTGCACCCATTGCTGATCTAGTCCCTGTAGAGAAGCACTGCCTAGAGAATTGGACCTTTGGAGCTGTGGACAAGTGTTCTCTGGAATGATGGTGGGTGGGATGAGTTGGTAGAGTGGTGGTCATCCAATATCCTGACCTCACTAACGCTTTTGCCGCTGAATGCATGCAATCAGTAATGCTCCTCCAAGATCTTTTGACCAAGGTCATTTATTTTGGTTGGATTCCATGAGTTCTGAAACTGCGGCTGGTCAAGACTCAAAGCACTGTGATTGACTAGAGCCAGCTGTGATATCAGCACCGTCAGCATCACTGGCCAGCCGGCCTGCTGGCATGGGCAGCAGCAACACCACGGCCGCCACTGACAGCAGACAGGCCGTCGAGAAAGGACGGAGGCCCTTAAGTCTCTTAATCAAGTGGTCGGCTCAAGAGGCCATAGGGTCAGCACAGGGCCACAATGGTCATTTGAGGGTGAAGTCCCAAACACCAAAGCAGTGCCAACCCAATACAGCCACCAGCAAGTGAAAAGAGGGAGGTGGGGGGAGGAAGGGGAGGGTGGGGGGGTGGGAGAGTATGCTAATTACGCACGAATAGAAGCCCATTCTTATGTGAAACAGGGCCTGGCCCTAAGCCTCTTTACTCCCCGAGGACGATCAAATGGGACAGAGTCGTCAGTGCTGCCCCCTGGTTTCATTATCTTGTCTCTGTTACATTGACGGGGACAGATAAGTACCACGTCACCCGGAGACCCTCCTGTGTCCCGGCACGTTTGATCTTTCGCGCTCGGCCGCTCCAGGCTAGGCAACTTAATCTGGGCCCAGGGACGGGCCGGTCAGCGCTCTTAATGATAGACCTCAGAATGAAGCCCAGTCATAATCGGACTGTATCGTCCCACTGAGACTGCTCCTAAAGGCTGGAGCGAGCTTCACACTGAACACTTAAGATGATGCTCACTGTTATGAAGAAATAGAAGAGGTCCAGTAAAAGATACAGGGGTTCTTTAAAGGTTCTTCCATGAAGGCAAAGGTTCTATTTGGACCACAACAACTTGAAGAACCATTTAAATGCATGACTTGTTCATTTCCATGTTTATTGGAAATCTAGCTGATTTCCCAGCGTTGTACAGACATTATAAGAGGTGCACTTCAAATATGGGTTCTTTAAGGGTTCCTTTGTAAAAGCATGGGTTCTATATACCACAATGACAACTGAAACAACTTTCTTTGCTCACCCTATCAATTTCTCCCTCATGCTATTAGGGAACTGGGCATATTTATTTAAACTAGATACGATTTTCTGGAGTTATAAAGACTTCCAAGAGGTCCAAAATGGGTTCTTCAAGGGTTCTTCAATAAAGGTAAAGGTAATAATGTAATATAGAACCACGACAACTGAAAGAGCTATTTTGAATGCTTTATTGGTGTTTAAGTATGTGATAAGTTCATATTTATTCAAAATGTAGATGATTTTCTGGTCCAGTAACAAGCCGACTCTTTCAAATAGGTTCTTGTAAGGTTCCGTAGTAAATGCAATGATTCTATAAAGACCCACATCCACTTAAAGAGCCACCTGAATACTTAAATGGTTGTTTAAGCAGGTGATATTTTCATATTGCTGGTCTTGTGAAGAAATACAAGTACAGGTCCAGTGAAAGGTCGACTCTCTAAAATGGGTTCTTCAAGGGTTCTCCACTAAATGTAGTGGTTCTATGTGGAACCATGACAACTGAAAGAGCCGTTGGACTGTTGAAATGGTTCTTTGCCTGGTAAAGTAGTTCTTTAAGACATAGATGGATCTTAAAAGGCCTATTTTTGTATGAACCTGCAAAACCCAGGGGCTCCCATCCTGCCGTCCCATCTCTGCAGTGACGGCTGTAGCATTCACGAACACACACATTCAGGAGGACTGGCTTTTTCGAGAGGATCCCCGAAAAAGACGCTGTAGAGAAAAGCCCAGCGCAGCCTTTAAGATGCTACCACTGGCCACCCACACCAGCTTAGGAGCCATTATAAGCCTCTAATGCTTCAATAAAAGAGAGATTACTGACTGAGAGTGAATACAATCAGGGCCTGAATGATCTCAACCCACTGCCCCCTTACAGCACGGAGACGCAAGCAAACAAATCAGCACATGCTGGAGAGTTCGGCCTCTCGAAACACTAGCCAGATATTTACGAGCAATTAAACCTCATCATGCAGAGATGACCACGACAAGGGCTAGATGGACGAGAAACTTTGACAAGTGTCTCGAAGGGGCAATGACATCTGTTTACATTGACCTCCACTGAAGGGTGAGAAGGGTTTCGCCTTCTTTGCTAACTTTCCCAAAACCACACGTTTGCCAAGGAAAAATGTCCAAATATTTATGGACACCCTTTCTATTGAATGCTTTCAGCTACTTTAAGTTGCACCCATTGCTGACACAGATGTGCAAATGCACACATACACACACACAGCTTGTCTAGTCCCTGTGGAGAAGTATTGCCAATAGAATAGGACTCTCTGGAGCAGACAGTAAACATCATGAACCTATTGGCACCATGCTGCCTAATGCCAGGTGTGTGCTTTAGAGGGGTATAAATAAAGCCCCCCAGCATTGAGCTGTGGAGCAGTTGAAGAACTGTGTTCTCTGGAATGATGGATGGTGGTGCTCCATCCAATATTTATGGGATGAGGTGGGGAGTTGGGGATGATGAGGTGGGTGGGTGCTCTTATCACTGAATGCAATCAAATTGCAGAAGCAGTTTCGGAAGAAGCAATGAATAAGCATGCGTCCCAATACTTTTGTCCATACATTGTGTATTGTAGCTGTTGAAAAACCTTGTATCTTCATGTTTGATGTTTTTCCTGTTAATCTTACAGTTGTTCATTTTATTGTATCAGAATGTCATGATGGATGGACCAATAGAAACGCTCCAAAATTACTGAATGTGTGTGTGTGTGTGTGAGAGAGAGAGAGAGAGAGAGAGAGAGAGAGAGAGAGAGAGAGAATGTAGGGAGCTGTATTCAGTGTGTTTGTTTTGATGTCCGTGCTTGGTTGCACACACACACACATACACACACACATACATACACACACACACACACAGCCTACCTCGGCTAGGCTTTGAGCTCAGCGCTAAGCTTAAAAGCGCCAGTGTAAGCTTCGTTCGTCAGGTCAGCCAACAGAGGTGTGTGTGTGTGAGTGTTAGTGTGTGTATGTGTATGTGTATGTGTGTGTATGTGTGTGTGCCAGGAGACAAAAGAAAATTAGAGACAACAGAACAAGGCCCTGCCAGCCCAGATGGGAGAACTTCAGTTGCTGAAGAGGGACTCAACAAACATCACACACACACACACACACACACACACACACACACTAACACCCATTCACACACACACATTCCTTTTGATACGCGGTGATGTTCAGCGCTTGAAGCAGTGAAGCAAAAACGTGATTATACACACGCAATGAAGCAGAACAAGACAAACAGCAGCTTTTGCCAGACAGAATAAATAAATAAATAAATAAACAAATCAACAAATAAATAAATTAATAAACACAGTGTGGGGTTTTTTTTCGGCTCTTTGACGACATCTGTGGCACGTCTTACACACCCACAGTCCCACACACACACTCACACACATACAAACAAATACACAGTGTCTTATATATATTTGTTCATTCGTGTGTGTATGTGTGTGTGTGTGTGTGTGCGTGTATGTGTGTGTGTGTGTGTGTGTGTGTGTGTGTGTGTTTTCTCCACAGTATTTACAGTAAGCAAATCGGGCTATCACCTTGCATGCGGCCCATGGCACGCCTCTGCCGTCTTTATTTTATTAACTGCACCAGTGGGCAGCTACCAAAACAGGGCCGAGAGCACAGGGAGAGAGAGAGACAGAGAGAGAGAGAGAGAGAGAGAGAGAGAGAGAGAGAGAGAGAGAGAGATGGGGGGAGCAGGGAAAGAGAGAGAAGAAGGGAAAATGAGGTCAGCCTACACAACAGAGCGACAGAAAGAACAGAGAGTCAGAGTGTGTGTGTGTGTGTGTGTGTGTGTGTGTGTGTGTGTCTGTGTGTGTGAGAAAGAGAGAGAGAGAGAGAGAGAGAGAGAGAGAGGGGTCAGGCAAACCACTGTGAGACACTTTACAACCCCCCCAACCTCTCTCTCTCTGCTGTTGGGAGGCAGTGTTTAGAAAAGCAAGGCAGCAGCAGTCGGGAACAACGTGAAAGGCAGGCAGAGATGGAGTGAGAGAGAGAGAGAGAGTGAGAGAGACAGAGACAGAGAGTAAGATACAATGAGAGAGAGAATGAGAGAGAGAGAGAGAGAGAGAGAGAGAGAGAGTATGAGAGAGAGAGTGAGATGGCCTCAGTCCCCTCAGCCTGATCGCATCTGACACTGAGGCCATCCTGCTGAAACACGGCCGCTCACAAATCTCTCTCTCTCTCTCTCTCTCTCTCTCTCACACACACACACACACACACACCACACACACACACACACATTACAGCAAACTAAACAGGAGCAGAGTGTGTTTCTTACAACAGCTACTTTCAACTATATATACTACAGCTACTACTACTTTAGCTGACATTTCTACTAAATTGAGGACTGAGAACTTTATGTACTGGTCTGTACTACTGTAGTACAGTCTCTTTAATCATCTAGAATCTGCACTGCTACTATCTGTACTGCTACTATCTGTACTATACAAGTATCTGTCCTGTACTAGTATCTGTCCTATACTAGTATCTGTCCTATACAAGTATCGGTCCTGTACTAGTATCTGTCCTATACTAGTATCTGTCCTATACAAGTATCGGTCCTATACTAGTATCTGTACTATACAAGTATCGGCCCTGTACTACTATCTGTACTATACTAGTATCAGTCCTATACTACTATCTGTACTATACTAGTATCAGTCCTATACTACTATCTGTACTATACTAGTATCAGTCCTATACTAGTATCTGTACTATACTAGTATCGGTTCCATACTACTATCTGTACTATACTAGTATCAGTC
>NC_132896.1:4145468-4182968 GCF_030463535.1 Salminus brasiliensis | reverse complement strand
GCAGCGGCTAATGCACTTTTTTGTGAGCGAGCGAGAGCAGCAGAGAAAAGCCCCCACTGCCTCCATTCTCCCCAGAAAAGACTGAGTGAGTGTGTGTGAGGGAGGTGGAGGGGGGAGAGGGCTTTCACAAACACACCCCCACGGGAAAAACAGAAGAAATATAAAAAAATCAAATCGATAGGTCACTCCTGAATGTTATTTGCGGATATTTTCATACTGGATAATAACGGCGGAGCAATAAACGAGCCTGGACTAAAAAACTGAAGCAAATGGACTTGTCTGTGTGTGTGTGTGTGTGTGTGTGTGTAACAGTACGGCGGACGTGCTTGCTTTAAACATTCATAAGGAGAGATAGTAACACTGCATAGGCCACAAAGCTGCTGCCCTCTGCAGAGAACGGCAGAAACTCCTGCAGAACACGGAGCCGCCGCAGCCAAACCATCTTTAGCTCAACTCATATAAACATTATCAATATCAATACTGTAGGGTGACCTTATTAAGAGGACACTGAGGACACCGGGGGCATCTGTCCCAGTTAGGATGCTGTGGCTTGGGGGCTTCAGGAAGGCCTAAGTTGTCAAATATCTCTAAAATCAGCTGTAATACATTTAAAAACAAACAAAAAGATTGTTTTACCACCCTGTTACATGTTTTATTTTACATCATTGTAAAAAATATTAACAAATACATAAATAAAATAAAAACTTTAAGTCAAACTGAATTGTCTTTATTTACATTTGCATTTAGGCATTCTTAGACTGTGGTGGGTAGCAGTTTGGACAATGGTTGATGTTGATGCAGGTACATTTAGACCAATAGTGGTGGTAAGAGGGCGGGTCTTAAGCAGTTTGGCCAACGGTTGATGTAGCTGCAGGTACATTTAGACCAATAGTGGTGGTGAAAGGGCAGGACTTAAGCAATTTGGCCAACGATTGATGTTGCCGCAGGTACATTTAGACCAATAGTAGCCATGAGAAGGCGGGGCTTAAACAGATTTTACATAGTGTTCCATATCCCAAAAAAGGACGTATGGTCACCCTGTGTAATCAAAAAACTCACCACTTACAAATCATAGTTCACTTCTGATAAATAAATAAATAAATAAATAAATAAATAAATTAGATATATATTTATATATTTATATATATAAATAATTAATTATACCTTATAATTAAATATATATATATAAATAATTAATTAATTAATTAATTAATTAACTAATATTTGGAATAATTTAATTATACCTATAATTAAATATATATATATAAATAAATAAATAATTAATTAATTAATTAACTAATATTTGGATTCTGTTTGGCCAAAAAATGTATATTTTTAGCCTTTGAGGCCTCTGTTGCCTCTGTTGGGTCAAACTGACTGGAACAGTGTGTGTAATATAAAACATACTTTAAATTAGTCATTTCCCATTTACATCTCATTTACATCTCATTACACATGTTAATTAAGCCCAGCTGAAAAGGTTGCATTCTCCAAAATTATTCAAAATAAAATTCCTGGGTCAGTTTTACCAGCAACACAACAGGAGCGTTAAATCCAAATGTAGCATATTTGATACACAATTGAGTTATTAAGACATCTGCAAATAATAATAATAATAATAATAATAATAATAATAATATAATGCATAATTTATAATTTAATTGAACAAATATAGAACAATAATTTATAATATATAAAACAATCAATAATTACATAAATTAGGATTATCTGTGGACTGCATTCTCCAGAATAGTCCAGTCATTTTGTTGGGTGACCAGTGTATTAGTACTGAACAAATGAAAGTACTGGAAGTTAGAGGACCAA
Source organism: Salminus brasiliensis (assembly GCF_030463535.1). Lineage (NCBI taxonomy): Eukaryota > Metazoa > Chordata > Actinopteri > Characiformes > Bryconidae > Salminus > Salminus brasiliensis. The sequence continues at coordinate 4,181,144 of NC_132896.1, read as the reverse complement.
GGCGCAGTACTGGAGTACAGACAAAGTACTGATTTGTGATACTTCTAACAATTCTACTCCAAACCTTTATAAAAGGCACAGAAATTGACCAGTGTCCTAAAAATACTGCGTCTACCTGTCTCATTCTAATTTCATCACAATAACCGATCGCCCACCCCTCTCCTACAATAACAAGCAGAATGAGAGCTGCTGAGGGTATGACAGAGGGCTCTCAGACTGACAGAGTGCTGCTGGAGCGAAGAGAGAGGTGAATCTGCGGGCCCAAGAAGGCCTGAGCTAATCCCGTCCCGCTCCAGACGGGGGGTGGGGGGGTCGGCATGTCGCTCCCGCAGATGGGAGAGGGAGAGGAGAGTAACACCCCCTCCTGCCTACCCTACACCCCCACAGCCCCTCCAAAAATCCTGTTCTTAACACATGAACGAGCACTCTGAATTATTCAACCTTTTCAATATTTCACATGGCTCCCCTTTTTTTTTTCTTTTTTTTTTTTTTTCTCCTCCCCCATGTTTGTTGCCCAGCCTAATGCAATTTTCATGACAAAAAATGTTTTTGTCCTACTTTAAAAACGTGGCCTGAGCCGGGCGGTGTGATTCGGTATCGCTGGCAATGGAGGTGGAGGCTCGTTAAAAACTTAAGAGGGAGGAGGAGGAAGAGAAGGGCTCTGGGAGGAAGCATGGGGAGCTGCTCGCGCAATGCAGACGGATGGTGAGTTTAAGCCTGTCTAAACTCAAATCCACCACAACACAAAGACACATCGTCACAGTTGTCTTTCAACTCTCCCTTTCTCCCCCTCCCTGTAACGGGATACTGAAAATACACCGCGCTGTATCCACTCGGCTCAGAGTCCTCCATCCGTGGCTTGTGCTTTCATCTGAACTTCAGAGGACAAATGAGGAGAGTTTCTTATGCAGTTATTGAGCACAGGACCTGACCTGGGCTAGCACTGGTCCTACACACACTCACAGAGGGCACAGGAGCTCTGATGATGCCCTGTTTGGCTTCCAGGTTGCTATTCTCCCATTACTCCCACATTACTGTACTACACGTTAAAGGTGACCCATCTGTGGTAGTGAACACACACACACACACACACAAGTGAACTAGGGGCAGTGAGCAAACACACACCCAGAGTGGTGGGTGGGCAGCCAACTCCAGCGCCCGTGGAGCAGAGAGGGTGAAGAGAGGGCCTTGCTCAAAGGCCCAACAGTGGCAGCTTGCCGAGCCCGGGTATCGAACCCACAACCCTGTGATCAATAGCCCGGCGCTCTAACCGCTTATACTATACTATACTACACTTATACTGCACACATACACACACTATACACACTCTCAATACTTTACAATGCTGCACTGGTTGAAGCAGTTAAATGTACAGGTTGACATTGGAAGGGTGGGAGTTCAGGTGAGTTCAGGTGTAGTGTGTGGGTGGGTGGGGGAAAGTCTTTGTGGGTGCAGTGTGTGACTGTGCATAGGGGTTCCAGTGGTAAGTGCAGGGTGCAGAGTGTGTGTGTATGGGGAGATGACATCCTCAGTCTACTGTGCTGTTGTTCATTCAGCAGCCGAATGCTGAGGATAGAAGCTGGCTCTGACCCGACCACTTCTGGTCTTCAAGCTTCTGCTCCTCCCACATCTCTGGTTAGTCTGTTAATGATGAAATCCGCTCATTACGCGGCAACCGGTTGTTTGTTTGTTCAGCCTCCTCCTGCGCTGATGATTGAAGGCGGCCCACTACGTGCCATTGTGCGTTTGTGTGGGGATCCATGCTATAGGTTGTTGTGGAGAGACGGATGCATGTACAGTACTGTAATGTGGCTCAGACCACCTCTTGTTTTAGATATTTTTACGTCCTTCGGGGCCCTGAGACGGTTCTGAGTCAAGTCAAGTCAAATTTATTTGTAGAACTTTTTACAACTGTTGTCGTCACAAAGCAGCTTTACGTAATTAGTAATTAGAAAAAGACAGAGACAAAAAAAAAAGAAATAACGTAAGACCCCCAGTGAGGAGCCAGAGTGAGGACTCCCTCGGAGCTGGAGGAAGAAACCTTGGGAGGAACTAAGACTTACAAGGGGGACCCGACCCGTCCTCCTCTGATCAGAACTATTATAATAAATTATTGATAAAAGTTACCAAACCATCTAAACTGTTGAACTGCTCTGATCATAATCATAATATAATAATCATGGTGTAGATGGTTAATAGTGGTGAAATTAATAGTGGCAGATAGTTAAGAGTCCAGGGTTCTGACTAGAATTTTTATTATTATTATTTTATTTATTTAATAATTGCTCTTTGGGTGTAACTGGGACCTTGAGATCTCTATTCTCATTCCACCCCATGTACCACATGTGTGCGAATGACAATAAAGTCTCCTTGAATCTTTAAATTCTTGAGTGACCAGGTGTAAAGTTTGACCCGTCAGATTTTGTGTGCTTTTGTCATCATTCAGAGTTCAGCGGCTCTCCAGGGTAATCAGGGTAAGACTGATGGAGCCTGTTTACACCTGACATAAAAATGCGTTTCACATCCGGACGGTATCTGGATCCACTTTGGCCGGATTTTGTTGACACCTTTCGGTGTGACCAGATGAGACCAGATTTTACTTTCCCATGTAGCTGATGCTTTCTCATCAACGTGGTCCGGGCGCTCAGGGCGATTGAGAACCGCTGAGAGGAACGGGGATGGTTCCACGGCACAGTGGAATAACAGATGGTTCTGACATTGCTGTAGCAGCTCCATCAGAACACGTGAAGGACTGTTTATTAAACTGCAGGGGAGCGCACCCTGTTACACTGTCAGCTGATCATCTGCCGGTAAATAACACTTGGACATGGGCTGGTCATTTTACACTGACCTTTACTGGAAGGTAAGAAGGTATCTTCCTTCTACTGTTACTTAGATGTCTTTTCAGGAAAGACACTCTTAGCTTGGTGCTAACAAAATACTTAAAACTGTATAGAGGTGCTAATGGAAATTAGCATTAGTGTGATTATACTTTTACAGATAGACACTCTCACTGACCACTGACTTTATGTTTATTTGGATTTATTCTAATGTTATATAGAGTTAATTACAGGTAGACACTCTCACTGACCACTGACTTTATGTTTATTTGGGTTTATTCTAATGTTATATAGAGTTAATTACAGGTAGACACTCTCACTGACCACTGACTTTATGTTTATTTAGGGATTATTCTGATGTTATATAGAGTTAATTACTGGTAGGCACTCTCACTCACCACTGACTTTATGTTTGCTTTAGTTTATTTTAATGGTAAATTATAATACATTTGGATTGTTAAAGAAATAAAAAGAGAGAGAGTTGAGAAAGGGAGGGGTTAGAGAGTGAGACGGTGAGAGAGAAAGGCAGAGAGAGAGAGCGAGAGCAGACTCTGGTGTCTAGGCGTGCTGGCCAATACCCAGCATGCCATGGACTCCAGTCTCCCCACTGTTCCCCACCCCCCTCCATACGGCCCTGTAAGTGTGTGTGTGTGTGTATGTGTGTGTGTGTGTGTGTGTGTGTGTGTGTGTGCGCCCTGCCCAGTACCACACCCGGCCTGCCATGTGGCTGCCTCTCCTCCACTCTCTCCCAGGACCATGCCATCCACACACACACACACACACACACACACACACACACACACACACACAAAATCTCAAACACACACACTGCTCTCACACTGACACAAGAGCAAAAGCACACACAAATTCACACCAACAATACACATTAGAATAAACCCAAACCCAACCCAGTGGCCTAAGTTCTAAGAGTGTCTACCTATAATTAACTATATATAACATTAGAATAAACCCAAATACACATAAAATCAGTGGTCAGTGAGAGTGTCTACCTGTAAAACTCTATATAGCATTAGAATAAACCCTAAATAAACATAAAGTCAGTGGTCAGTGAGAGTGTCTACCTGTAATTAACTCTATATAACATTAGAATAAACCCAAATAAACATAAAGTCAGTGGTCAGTGAGAGTGTCTACCTGTAATTAACTCTATATAACATTAGAATAAACCCAAATAAACATAAAGTCAGTGGTCAGTGAGAGTGTCTACCTGTAAAACTCTATATAGCATTAGAATAAACCCAAATAAACATAAAGTCAGTGGTCAGAGAGAGTATCTACATGTAAAAGTATAATCACACTATAAACACTATAAAAGTATAATCACAAATAAACATAAAGTCAGTGATCAGTGAGAGTGTCTACCTGTAATTCACTCTATATAACATTAGAATGAACCCAAATAAGCATAAAGTCAGTGGTCAGAGAGAGTGTCTACCTATAATTCACTCTATATAACATTAGAATGAACCCAAATAAGCATAAAGTCAGTGGTCAGAGAGAATGTCTACCTATAATTAACTCTATATACTTGGCAACACCTGAGCAACCACTAAGCCACACTTAGGCAACCACCTGAAATACCATTACACATTCACTTTGCAATACTATAGCACCCTTCAAGAAACAACCTGGAATGCCATGGCAATCCCTTAGCAACACCATAGCAACCACCTGAAGTACAACCATTAACTAACTTAGTAACCGCCATGAACACCCTACCAACCCCTGGAAATCTAAGTTTAAGACCACATAGCAACAGCCTACACTGTCCATCCACAAAAGCAACAATGCCACCAAGACAAATTCCTCCACCTGGCTAATAAAGCCATACAGTGACTCTGATTAACACACCAACTCCCGGCAGCTACACACACTCCATCTCTCTCTTATTCACAAACAAATATGTGCACACACACTCATACACACACACACACACGCCTCATAAGTGAGTTATTATTAAACTTTAAGGTCAATTATAGCAGCAGCGGAGGCTGAGAGACAGGCTTTCAGCAGCATAGTGCCGAGCAGCTGATGAAACATTCATGCTTCGAGTGCCACAAGCTTTTTTCCTTCTTTTCATTATCTGCCATCAGCACTGGGCCTAGTTCACACAAATAATCAGCATGACACGAACCAGGACTCATTAAGGCCTGTTCAGATCGTAGGCTTCAGTTCCAGTCAACCAATAAAAAAAAATCTATATATAGTTTATATAATCACACTACCCCAGACGTGCCTTCTTTTTTTTTTTTTTGGTTAATTATGCATCATCACATGCTTCCTTTTAAATGAATTTTTTAAAAATTGACACTCCTCACAGTGCTTTCAGAAAGACTTTCAGACGTTTCAGACGAATCTTAATGTTACATAACACGAAGCTTCCCAAGGCCCGTATTTGCATTTTATATAATGGTTGCTAGGGCCGAACTGTTTTCTCGTACAGACCGCACGGGCATCTGTTAGGGGCACAGTCCCGGGCCCTCGGAGCGTGGTCAGTGCAGGGGTTCCCCCGTGCCTTCTGCCTATAGCACAGTTGCGGCCGCATTTGGACCCAGAGCTGCCCAGAGTCTGCCTGCGAGCGCAGCCAAGACGTCCATATGCCTCTCCAGCTGACTCGGTCTCCATCGGCCCCTGACCCCAACGTACAGCGAGACGGACCCCGCTCGCCAACGCCCAACCACAAAGAACCCCATGCGGAGGACCCACACATGCCCACTAATGCGTAATACTTACAATGGGTTTGACAATGGTGTCAAATAAAGGAAAGCTATTATTAGTGTTAGTAGTAGTATCTCATATACACAGACCATAGCCATGATCACAAATATCATCAATTTTACACGAAAACCTTGTATGTCCTTGAATTTTTTTGACGTAATGAGAATCTGACAGTTGTTTTTTAACGTTTCATGATAAACAGACTAATAGAAATGCATCAAAATGACCTGGAATAAAATCTTTTTACATTGATTTCCATTGAAGGTTGGTGGTATAACACAAAACACAGATATGAGGATTCATCACTATCACAATGTCAGAATATATTAATAATAAGAGCCATTTTAATGCAAAACTGCATTAAACTGGCTCTTATTAAAAGGACTCTCTGTAGCAGATAAAAACACATGAACCTATTGGCACCATACTGCCTAATGCCAGGCGTGGGCTCCTATAGGGGTATAAAGCCCCCCAGCATTGAGCTGTGGAGCAGTGGAACTAATTGTGTTCTCTGTAATGATGGTGGTGGAGCTCCATCCACTACTTTTTTTAGGGATGAGGTGGCGTGTGGTGATGATCATCCAACATTCTGCCCTCACTAACTCTAGCTCTTGATACTAAATTCCATCAAATCCTCACAGCAATGCTCCTCCAAAATCTAGTATAAAGCCTTCTTCTTCCCTGGACAGTAGAGACATTTACTCCAACAAAAGCAGGAGACATTATTTTTATTACCCTTGATTTCAGAAGAAACAATGGATGAGCAGGTGTCCCAATACTTTTGTCCTTACAGTGTATTTCGTTGCCATATCGCTCATATTGCCATGTTTGGTTTTGTAGCCGTAGTCATGCGACTGTCTCTGATCTCTGATCTCCTTAAATATATGTGTGATCGTGAGCAAGGTCACGAAGGCCCACCGTGGCGGTGTGTATCTGCAGTCTTCAGAAGCTGAAGCGCTTTCAGAGCAGCTAATGGGAAACAGTGAAGCAGCACTGCTCCTAACACTTATCAGGACTACTCCTTTCACAATGCGCTCTCCTGACGAGTCCCACGGCATTAATACTGCAGCAGATTAATATTTAAACACATCAAATGGAATATGGAAAATAACATTCTGAATAGAGTCTCATTAGCCCTCATGAGAGAAGCTAAGTAAGTTTGGTTCTAAGTGACTTTTCATCGTGCAAATGGTAAAAGGAGAGAGAGGCTGTAGACAGACACATACACACTCACTCACACATTCACACAAACCCATTCACAAACACACTCAGACGACCAGCAGGACCGATTTCTGCCCTGCAACATGCACATCCAGTCTTAGGCAAACATTTGGGCACCTAGGGTCAAATTACCAGCGTCTTCTACAATATAATCAGGGACTTATTTACCATGCTGAAAATAAACGTGCGTGTAAAAGTACATTAAATATGTTCTGTCATTATATTTTTTCTATAATGAAATGAAAGGTTTATGTTTAAGGATTTATTCACTTATTTACACTTAAAACGATAAGACTGTATATCATCTGAGATAGACCTCATATATATATATATGAAGTTATGGTAAAGCTTAGGGTTAGGTGACGTTTAGGTTAAGGTTAAGGTTAAGGTTAAGGTTAGGGTTAGGGTTAGGTTAGGGTTAGGGTTATGTTAAGGTTAGGGTTAGGGTTAGGTTAGGGTTAGGATTAGGGTTAGGGTTAGCTTATGGTTAAGGCTAAGGTTAAGATTAAGATTAAGGTTAGGTTAAGGTTTAGGTTAGGGTTAGGGTTAGGGTTAGGGTTAGGTTAAGGCTAAGTTTAGGTTAAGACTAAGTTTAGGTTAAGATTTGGGTTAGGGTTAGGTTAAGGCTAAGTTTAGGTTAAGATTTGGGTTACATTAAGGTTAAGTTTAGGTTATGGTTATGGTTATGTTTAGGCTTAGGTTAAGTTTGGGTAATGGCAAAGGTTAGGGTTAGGTTAAGGTTAAGTTTAGGTTAAGGCTTGGGTTAGGGTTAGGTTAAGGTTAAGTTTAGGTTAAGGTTTGGGTTAGGGTTAGGTTAAGGCTAAGTTTAGGTTAAGGTTTGGGTTAAGGTTAGGTTAAGGCTAAGTTTAGGTTAAGGTTTGGGTTAGCGTTACGTTAAGGTTAAGTTTGGGTAATGGCAAAGGTTAGGGTTAGGTTTAGGCTTAGGTTTAGATAATGGCAAAAGTTATGGTTAGGTTAAGGTTAAGTTTAGGTTATGTCAGGGTAAGGTTAAGGTTCGGTGACGGTTAGGGTTAAGTTTAGGTTATGGTAAAGTTTAGCCTAGGGTTAGGTTAGAATACGGTTTAGGTTGAGGGGTAGGTTCAGGGCCTGTGACTGACAGGGGCCCTAAAATGTATGAATTAAGCATGAATTAAGTGTTTTAATGGTTTGAACTCTGTGTGTCTGGGCTGTATCAGTAATGCGTGCAGATCTATTAGTACACATTGTACAAATCCTCAAATGCTCTTTTAGTCACACATTAATACTCCCCTTGAGACCAGGCTGTTTAGAGCAAGACCTTCAGCACCTTCAGCAGATGACTCTGGGCAGCACGGTTGATAAATCAACCAGCAGCAGGAGAATCCAGCTTTACACTGATACTCAATTACTCAAATTCAGAAACACACTCTGATGAAGGTTATTCTGTCCACTTACATAGTTGTAAGAAAATGCGCCAGTTTAAAATAGACCTTCAGAGGTTCAGATTTAAGCATATAAGTTAACTGAGGTTTAAAAAAATCTATTTATGTAGTATAAAGAGATTTCACAGTCCATAAGTGCCCTCAGACAACCCTCAGGGTGACCACCATATGCAAAATATGTCAACTAATGGAGCAGCCGCTGCTTCTGTGACGACAGCAAACAAAGTGAGCTTCTCTAATCAGCCCTCAGCAGGTCTTTACCAGCGTTAAAAGCTGACCATGTTTGCTTAGGAGGGAGATCTCCTTAAAAAGAGACTTAGTGCCTCTTGTGGAGACTTTATCTTTCCTTAACCTGCAATTTAACTGCTGTTTGCTCCTCAAACAAACGCGCTGTGCACCGCCACACTTGGCAAACACCATCATCTGTTGTTTAAAAATGGTCCACTTGAAGAGCAGCGAGACAAAGCCTGGTTGAGAAAGTAATCAACTGTCTAGACCTCCTTTACAAAGGCTGGATCCTTTACAAAAGCAAGTCACAACTTTTTTGGCACGTCAAGCTTGTAGGGCAGAAGAGGGGTTCAAAAGAGAGCACAGACCAAGAAAGATGCCAAAAACACGACATGCTGACAGGCCCCACGTCCTCCCCCGGCCAAGATTATTTACTGAGCTCTGTCAGTATCCTAGATATGAACCACCAGACCAGCTTTAAAGACATAAATGAACGGCTATTGAGACTTTGGGAGACTTTGGGAGTAAAACTCACTGTAGAGGTGGGCTTTTTTGCTGTTGTCCTGGACTCAAGGTCTAATCTGAAGCTGTTCCAGATGGGAAATAATACACATTTAATGCTTTTTTATTCAGTGAGAAGAACAATATCAGGGGTCCCACTCTTTTTAGGGACTTTCATGCTTTCTATGACTTCCATACATGACAACGTGCAGATACTGTAAATAGGTTAACATTAAACACACTGGTTTAGGAAGATGCTATTTATTAATACCATGCCATTTACACAGGGTGACCATATTTTAGTTTTTAAGACCAAACACAAGGGCTTTCCTGTAGGCCTCAGTTGTAGGACCGTGGCAGTGTGTTTGAATGAGGGCAGGAGAAAGTGAAATATCCCTAAAATCAATCATTATCTATGTTAACATATGTTTAATACTCATATACCACAACTCAAAAATAGCCACAGTAACATTTATTGCGAAATCAAATTTCATTAAACTTGAGTGCGTCATAAATAAAATAATAAAAAGCAAAGTTTTACTTTTACCATCTTTTACATTACGTTTGTATTTTAATGCCAGTGTAAAACAATAACAAATACATCAATAAAATAATAGTCAGATAAAGTCACACGGATTTGATGTTTATTTACATTTCCGTTCAGGTATTTTTAGGCTGTGGCCAATTGGCTGTGGTGCGAAGTAGTTTGACCAAAGGCTGCATGGGATGCAAGCAATGTAGGCCAATAGCGGTGGTGACAGACTGTGTGGCGACTGTAGAAACAAACACCGGCGTTAAATCAGTGCGAAATCCAGGACATTTTACACAGTTTAGAAATCCCGGCTAGACGCATTTTATATACGCACCACAAAGAAAACATTCTGGGGAAAAAAGAGGATGTCTAGTCACCCTGTATCTACACCAAGTGTACATAACATCGTGCTATTTACACCAAGGACGTTAACTAGAAGGACGTTGCTATGTAGGCAACATTAAGTGCATATGGTAACTGCAGATGGTAGCTATATTTACTGGAAGTATGTTAAAACTATATAATGCAATATTAGCCCATCATAAACAATTATATATAATTATATATATATATATATATATATATATATATATATATATATATACTTACTGTGTTCTGCTCATCATATTAGCAGGGGTATAAATGTTTAGAGTTTTTGTGAAATTTTATATGTGAAAATGTGAGATTGGTGTGCTATAGGTACATAATCTACTGGGTGAAACTGTAGCACATAGCCAGGCTGTGGGTTAGTGATGCTTTCACAACCTGTATTTTTATAAGGTAATTCAATAAAAAGCTAACGGCTTGTGCATTGCTTTGCCTGTAAAAAAAAACAACAATAACATATATATATATATATATATATATATGTGTGTGTGTGTTTTTCAAAAAACAGCCAACATCTGGCAGAAAAAGAAAAAGAAAAAGAACAATATGAATCAATATATATATAAAAAAGAACAATATAAATCAGTATATATATAAAAAAGAACAATATGAATCAGTATATATATATACTGATTCATATTGTTCTTTTTCTTATTATTTTTCTGCCAGATTTTGGCAGTTTTTTGAGCTATCGGCACCTTGATTGTGAAATTCGGGCTTGAATACAGCCTTTTGATCGGATGTAAGATTTTCACATAGCAACAGATAGGAACGAATGGGGTGCAAACGTTTGTACACCCTACGTATGTCATACAAATACAGTATTAACACCCAACCAACCACATGGGGTGCCACAGCAACCACTTGGCAACACGACAGCTGGCCCCTGAGACATCATAGTAACCACCTAGCAACCCTAGAGCAACCACTGGGTATACTATAACAACCACGTGGCAAAAAATTCCACTAGTTTCACCCTGGTGACTGCATAGCAACAGCCTAGCAACTCTTTCCTTGAAGAAGGGGACCTCTTAGGTTTGCAGCCATTCTGCATACTGCCTCCCATTTAGTTCTAGTTCATATCACTGGTACATGAAACTGTCCACAACTGAGGTTGTTTAGCTTAGCAGGACGACCAGTACCACCGATTACCATCACACACCACACAATAAATGTAATTAGTGTAAATATCTGTTTTACTTTCATACAATCAAGTATTTGTATAATCGTTGTTCACTTTAATACGTTTGGATGCTCTCTATACATCCATGATGGCTCAGCGGTTAGAGCTCCGGGCTATAATAGAGTTGTGGGTTCGATACCCGGGCTCTGCAAGCTGCCACTGTTGGGCCCTTGAGCAAGGCCCTTCACCCTCTCTGCTCCCTGGGTGCTGGAGTTGGCTGCCCACCTCTCTGGATGTATGTGTGTGTGTGTGTGTGCTCACTGCCGCTAGTTCACTAGTGTGTGTGTGTGTTCACTACCCCAGATGGGTCAACACATTTCGCTGGATATAGTGCAGTGACAGATACGTGCACCTTTACCTTAAATATGAATAGAATTGAAATGAGCAATTCCATGTATTGACTTTCTTATGGTAAATTAATGATTATATATATATATATATATATATATATATATATATATATATATATATATATATATATATATATATGTGTGTGTGTGTGTGTGTGTGTGTGTGTGTGTGTGTGTGTATATGCGCACATGTTGCTATTAGCCAGAAAGCAGCCTAAGTACAGCAAAGTCAGAGAAATCAATGAGCCTGATGCAGATGCCGTCTTGTACCTGCTTGTTTACCTGCATGCTGCTTGGACACAGCTTGCTGGTGCTGCGGATGAAGGGCCCTGGAGGCTCTGGAGCAGTCCCGGGGCACACGGGGAGGAAAAAAAACAAAACATTCATAACGAGATAACTGGAGAGGTGAGCTCCTAGCAGGTTTAACCTCCCTTAACAGCCAGCACAGTAAACTCTCACCCTCTGTCTGATGTGTCCTCTCATGCAGAAGAACTAAATGCAGTAGCAATGGGAGGCACAGAAAGGTGAGGAGGAGGAGGAGGATGATGATGGTGGCGGTGGTGGTGGTGGTGATGACAATTATAATCTCACATAGTGGAGATGATGATAATGGTGGGTATAAAGAAGAAAATGATGATGATGATGATGATGAGGATGGTGGTGAGGATGATGATGATGATGATGATAATGATAATCACAATTACAAATGTGTAAATATCATCTACAGCCTCATTCACTGTGGACCAGCTTCACGGACAATGTGAAGCCTAGTCTTGGACTTCATGGCATACATTTGCAATGAAGGTTTTCCCCTGAAAAGAAAATATGGTCCACGACTAGGCTTAATCCATGCCCGGGAAACTGTCAAAAGTTTGTGGACACCTGCTCCTCCAGGGTTTCTATTGAAATCCTGGGTATCACTAGTGAGCCTGCTGTGGTAACAGCCTCTAGTTGTTGGAACACTCCAGTGTGGATTTGATTGCATTCAGCCACAACAGCTTTAGTGAGATGTTAAATGATTAGTTCTATACTTTTCCATAATTTTGGTTCACACATCCCCACCCAGTTCTAGCAGTTATTGAATGCTACACTGTTTGGGCAAAAAGTATTGGGACACCTGCTCATTCACTGTTTCTTCCCAAATCAAGGCTATTAAAAAGAGCTGATCCTGCTTTTGTTGGAGTGACTGTCTCTACTGTCCAGAGAAGAAGACTTTCAAGTGGATTTTGAAGAAGCATAGCTGTGAGTGAGGTCAGGATGTTGGATGATCATCACCCCACCTCACCCCCAACCCCTCAACTGGATCATAAGATTCATAAGATTGAGCACCATCAGCTTTTCCACTGCTCCACAGCTCAATGCTGGGGGGCTTTATTACCCCTCTACTAGCCCACGCCTGGCATTAGGTAGGTTCATGTTTATCAACTCCAGAGAGTCCTATTCTATTGGCAGTGCTTTTCTACAGGGACTAGACAAGCTGTGTGTGCATTTGCACATCTGTGTCAGCAATGGGTGTCACTTTTAAGTAGCTGACTGCACTCATTAGTAGGGGTGTCCATAAACATTTGGACATATAGCGTAATTAGGTAATCTGTGCTTTCTTAGGATCACCGGCACTAGTATTATTATTAATATGATTATTATATATTCTAATGTACGTAAAACTCACAACAGCAGTAATAGCTAATCCACATGACGAAGCAAGCTCGGAAGCTTTGCTGTGTGTTTGCCACTCACGCGGTGTGTGTGTGCTGGTGCCTAACAAGGGGTGAATAGTGCTGAGCCTGTGATGGCTTCATTACGCCAGCCTCTCTTACCTTCTGGAAAAAATTAACGCTTTAATGAAGTATGTTACGAGATGACACCTCCACGGCACTTCGGCTTTAAATCAGAGATAATGAAGGCCCATTAATGAGGGCCTCAGTCAGAACACACCTGATCTACCATCCCCTCCTCCTTGGCTCTCTCTATCCCTCCCTCTCTCTCTCTCTCCTCTGTTGTTAATAAATAGCACACAGCTGAGTCAGCGCACCTTCTTCACCTGAGAGACAAGCTGCTGCCTTGAAAAAACACTGAATCTCTGTCTGTCACACACACACACAGACACACACACCTGGGAAATGAGCCTCGATCCCCCTGAACTTCTGTCTGTCATACTACTCCCACACAGACACACATACACACACACACACACACAAACACTCCACTTCATCTTAGATACGAGCTATCTCTGTTACTATGAACTCCTGTCTGACACACTACACCCACACACACACACACACACATAGTATGACTGTGAATCATGCAAACTCACACACACACGCACACCTGTCAAGGAAATATTTTTTAATTTGAAGAGCCGTGACATTATTTTATTAAACTAACGAACAGAGCTGGCAGAGTAATGAGTGTAATGTTTGGCTGGGCTGTGGCTGTGGCTGTGGCCTAGCCTGCCATCAAACCGCACGCAATTGTGGGGAATTTTCAAAAGGCAAATAATCTTATGAAAACGCTCTCAATTATGTCAAAGATATGATGAACCTGTAAATATATATATATATATATATATATATATATATATATATATATATATATATATATATATATATATATTACATTTTAATTAATAATTTATTATTATTATTATTATTATTATTAATAATAATAACAATAATAATAATAATAATATTTTTTATAATTATAAATTTTTATCATTATTTTTTTTTTTTTAATTAAGAGGAGACCTGGAGACCGGAAATTCTACAAATGTTGACTGAGGTTCTCGAGCCACTATATGAACAATCCTTCTTCCTTCAATCCCCCATAATTTTTCTCATCCATCCACATCCAGGGAGGTTAGCTCCAGTGCCGTGGGCTGTTAACTTCCTAATGACGTTGCACACAGTGGACACAGAGACATTAAGATGGACTTGTAGCCTTGAGATGTCTTGTATATCGTTGCAGTCCAGTGAAAAACCCAGTATCTCCATGGTTGTCTGGTTTTAGTTTTCTCAATGGTTTTAGCCCTGTAGCTGTTCTGTACACCGTGTGACTAATTCTGGAAGAGTGGGCCAATAGAAATGCTCTAAACTACAAAGACTTTTTTAATGCCTTCTTCTGTAAAGTCAGCATTTTAAAGATACATGTTTTTTTTTTATTGGAAAGCAATCTCTAAATTAATATATATATATATATATATATATATATATATATATATATATATATATATATATATAATGTAAGACTATTAAAAAGAATTTATCCTGCTTTTGTTGTTGGAGTAACTGTCTTTTGGTTATGGCCACTGATAACCGTATAACCTACCAAGCATACATATTAGATCACTGAAGCCAAGGCATTACTTAACCCCTTAAACAGCCTATGGCCTGCCAGCCATTACACTTCCCAATTTCTATTACCAGAGAATTGCCCCACCAGTCTGTATAGAAGTCCTTACACCTTAGTGTGCAATAACTAAAAACTTTTTGGCCACAATGAGCAAAATTATATTAGGCACCAGCGTCTTCTAATGATATAGCCATGCTCAATTAATCTCAATCAAAACAACCAACATTGTTTTTTATTTGGCAGTCAGTTCTATGTCCATGCAGGAGCCCAAAGCTAAAAACACTAACAGATCAATTAAATTAAATGGAATTAAATTATGAATAAAGTAAAAAAAAACAACAACTGTAAAATCTGTTTGATTTGATATTGGATGGTATAAATATGACATGAAGAATGCAAACTGTCACCTGCTTTATTGTCATGAAACTATGAAGCAAAACAAAGGTGATATGCTGTGATCAAACCCATGTTTGGAATTGGAATCATTTGGATTTTCTTATTCGGACCATTTGATTATTCAGCATTCGCTGAATTTGAATCAGTGGCTCCACAAAAGGCCACCACTGTGAGTCATGTCTCAAGCGCAGGCTACTTTGTGGCAGATGATGAGTTATATTGACAGGTGACATTTGTTGAATGTCAAATATATCCCTGAACATATGGCCACTGTCTTACGCTTCAGGTGTGGCCCTCAGGCATCATCCAGCCCAGATACATGCAGCTCAGCTAGGTCTGCATTAAAGAAATGCTCCAGCATTTATTTTTTTGCAGTGCAATCATTGTTTACCTTGTCTGGAGCACTTGATCTATCACCACAAACAATCGCTTTGATATGTTGCCCTGAAAAGCTATTGAGGACAATACAAGTCAATGGGCAGGTGCTGAAGCAATGGAAGGGGCTTTCTGATGGTTAACATTTTCTCTTTTGCTGGTTATGTCAGAGTCCTCTATGGCCTTAACTAAGCCCATTAAGCATGGAGGGCTATATAAATATGCATATAAATATGCAGGTCCTAATTCGAGGGAATCTCACCTGCCCTCTTTCCTAGAAAACCATCAATTAGAGAGCATTTGAGGCTTTTTGTCCCTCTTTTGAGATCTAAATTAAATTCACCTTTAGAAACAAGCTGCAACACACCATTTCAAAAGCCTGTATTTAAAGAGCTGTCAGGGAGAAGCATTTTTAACTTTCCATAAACAACAAAAAAAAAAACGCGCCCTCCGTGCCCGCTGGGCTAAACACCACTCAGTAGCCGCAAATTAGACGGAGGGGTGGGGGTGTGTGGAGAGCAGGGCCTTTGTTCCAAGAGGGAAAAGCACACATTACACGCAGCAGCTTTTGTGAGAAATATATTGTATCATGTTCTTCCTACTGAGCGTATTTCTTATAGATAATGACAAGAGCCACGCGGATATCTGCTAGAGTGAAGGAGTGAGCTAATTAAGAATGTAACTGCCATTAGAGCCGCCGGGGTGCAGAGTGCGCGCGGCAAGGCGCTGCCATCGCAGCGTGCTGCTCGAACAACAGGGTCCGTATCACCTGGAGAGCAATTGATAACAATTATATCATATCATAAAATACCCCAATTTAATCGTCACTGAATCAACATGGGGCACCGGGCCCCCATGCCTTAGCTGCTACAGCTAAAGGGTTCATTTCTGTCATTGTTGTCTTGCTGATGAGGCCTACTTTAAAGGTCCAAGCCTCAATGAGGGCAATTTGGCCCGCACCCTGACACCGGGACAATGAGCAAATGAAGAATGGCTTTGTCTCCGGGCTCACTGTGGTGCAAGCAGTGTTTGCTCGTGTTTAGAAGGGAAGAATTTCAAGCTAAAAACAGGAAATTAAAGACGTCCTACATAATGGGAGCAATAATGAGAGCAGAGTGTGTGTGTGTGTGTGTGGCAGTCGTTTTTAACTATGCAGCTGAAAGCATCTGTAGATTTAAGTCATTATTTTATCTTGTAAGTAATCTGCGAGTTGGGCCTGACTTAACTTTCACTATATCAGATTGGGGTTCTTCAAGGGTTCCTTAGTAAAGGTAGTGATTATATCTAGGACCATGCCAACCCAAATGACCATTTGGATGCTTAAATAGATGTGTACCTGCTTATGGGGTTGTTTGCATTGGTACAGAACCTGCTATAGATAGAGCTATATGAATTGTTTTTGGACAAAAGTATTGGGACACCTATTCACCCATTTTGTTTCTCAAGAAATCAAGGGGGTTAATAAAGAATTTGTCCTGCATTTTTGGGAGTTCAGTGACAAGAGTGTTAGAGAGGTCAGGATGCTGCATGATCACCACCCCACCTCATCCCAAAAGTATTGGATGGAGTACCATCCTTCATTCCAGAGAACTCAGTTCTTCCACAGCTCCACAGCTCAATGCTCGGGGGCTTTATACCCCTCTATAGCCCACGCCTGGCATTATTAGGCAGCCCTGGTGCCAGTATGTATTCGCAGTACGTTTCTACAGGGACTAGACAAGCTGTGTGTCAGCGATGGGTGCAGCTTGAAGTAGCTGAAAGCATGCATTAGAGACAGGGTGTCCACAAACATATGGACATACAGTGTGAACTTTTTAATTTCCTGATATTTACATTGAGATGTGTTCTAAAGAAAACTTAGAACCCACCCCCATTTTTCAAGCGTGAAAAACTACTGGGTGATTCAACCCAAGCTCACCCAAAGCTTAAGCATGGTGGAGGTAGTGCCACGGCTTGGGCTTTGCATGGCTGCTTCAGGAACAGGCCCTAATCTTTATTGACGGTGTTCAGAAGTCTGCACCAACATGCTGTCCTCCAGTTCACAAAGAAATCTATCCAATCCAATCGGACAGCAAGACAATGAGCCTAAACACACTGACAGCACAACAGATGACTTCATCAGGGGGGAAGAGTGTCAGGTTTTAGACTGGCCAAGTCAATCAGCAGAGGAGACTGCAAGGAGGAGCCCTCCCAGACAGAGCTGAACGCTAACGTCCTGGAAAAGCATCTGTCCATCAATCATTGCAAGACAATCACATGCACCCAATTTTTAAAGCTTATTTACTTTAATTTACCTTGACTCTACTCTTATACTGTGGGTCAAATTGATTGTTTAAAAATACAGGAAAATGTATTATTTTTGGAACTTTAAATCTTTGCTGCTGTTTTTTTATTAGTGTGTTTATACACTAGAGGCTGCAGAGGCTAAAACTCTACAACATTTGGACCAAAAATATTTTGTTGTTTTTTTCAGAATTAAGACATAGTGTGATTGAATTAAAAATAAAAAGGTTTTACATAAAAATCTAAATTTAAATTACAATAAATATTTTAAAATAATATTAAATAATAAATATAATAATGTTTACTTAATATGTTAAGCTAAAGCAATGGCTGTGACCGATATAGCTCCCTATTTATGTTTTAGGGCACTGTAAAAGGATCGTAAAGTGGAATTAAAATGTGATTTTGAGAGCACTACAATCTCCCATAATGCACTGGTCATTTCTAGTAAACACTGTAGCTCACTGCCTGAGCTGAATGTGGACCAGAAGGACTCTACTGTAATGTTGTGGGTCCTGTTTAAATGATTTAAATATATGAAAAGTATAATACATATATATATATATATATATATATATATATATATATATATATATATATATATTTTTTTTTTTTTTTGGAGTAGACTGAAAGTGATTGGTTGTCTTTTCAGAATTGAGACACAATGATTGCATTAAAAAAGTGATTGATCATAAGTAAACAATGTTGACTTTAAAATCTACATTTTGATCACACAAAATATTGATTAAATTCATATTAATTTAATATTTAAAAATAGGCTGAAGACATTTAATTTTAGGACATTTTTAATTTTAAACTGGAATTAAAGCACGATTTTACGAGCACTACAATCTCCCACAATGCACTGGTCATATATGTAATTCTGACGCCAAGGGTGCAATGTTCTAAGCTGTTTAACACATGTAGAAGCAAACAACCAAAGGCAAAAGCTGAACTTCTGATCTGTTGTCTCAAATCTACTGTGTTCACTGATAAAAGTATCCCTGTGGATACGTGCTCTGAGCACCCTAAGAGGTTCCTCCACAGTTTCCAATTGAAGAACCTCCAAAAGTTCCTCAAGGACCTTATACTGTAACAGTGTATAGCAAAGGCAAAAAGCATCAGCCGTGCCAGTCCAGTATTTTTTAGAGGAGACTCCGGGGGCCTGTATAGAACACGTTTTAAATAGACTGTCTATGTATTGATCAGACTGAAGCTGAAATTGTGGTCTGTACAAAAACAAAACGTGGCACACTGTCAAATCCGATCCGATTAAACTATTCCATTATTCCTATATTTCCATTTCCACAGCGAGGTCCAGAGTGTCCGATACAGAGGCGGGAAACGTGGTCGTTTTCCCTTTACTTTTCTTCATTTCAAAGAAAAGTTTAGGAGAAAATTGGAGGAATGGAGTGCTGTGCGATTTGGAAATAAATCTGGAGGCATTGTGAACGCCCTAATCCACTCCTAATCTGGATTAGGAATCCCAGTGTGTTTTTTTCTTCTCCTTCTTCTTCTCTCTCTCTTGAGGCTGTGGTCAGCGATCATCCCTCCGGCTTTGTCTACGGGCCGGCCTCCTTAACGTTTTAGCAGCTCCCTGACTGGCTGATCTTTGATCTGATGTCTTCATAGAGGAGATCGGCAGGTTACCTCATTTGGGATGCAAATCCTCGACCGGGGCCTACTGGCACTTTGTAAAAAAACAGACAGAGAGAGCGAGAGAGGCTGAGTGAGTGTGTGTGTGTGTGTGTGTGTGTGTGAGAGAGAGAGAGAGAGAGAGAGAGAGAGGAATCCAGTCCCTGGGAGGGGGTTCGGAGGGGATTCCTGAACGGGGCTCCCTCTCTCTCTCTCTCTGTCTCTCTTTCTCTCTCTCTCTCTCTCGCGCCCCCACAACCTAACCCCCCTGCCCCCCTCCTCTTCGTACCCTACCAAGCAGCCCTTCCCTTCGCTCTGATCCTCTCTTCACCATAGATTAAGGTAGGGGATAACCTTTTCTTAACGCAGAAGAAAGAGTATAGCACGGACGAGCCTGGGGTGGGCGGCTGGAGAAAAGGGGCGGGGGGGGGGTGCTGGGGGAAGGTCGGGCAGTGGGGGAATCCTCTCATAATAAAGCAGCATGCCATAAAAGCATGCTCTGTGTCAGGAGCTTGTGAATGGAGCTCAATGGAGCCCCATTCCTGGCCCTGGCGGGGAGCCTTGCCAAAGCCTACCTAGAGCCAACTAAGCGTGAGTAATCTGCCGGCGCTCAATGGCCGGGGCCAGCTCCATTCAGGCCGCTCAGAACTTTAAGAGTTGATAAATTTATTATCTGTGGCGATTAGGGGCCGGCCCCCGTCACCTTCTTAAAGCCGACAGGGTCCAGGAGAGGGAGGGAAGAAAGGGGAAAGAGAGGGGAGAGAAAAGAAAAGGTTGGGAGCGATCGGCAGCAGAGCGGAGAAGGAGTCTCTTTCTCTCTCTCCTTTCGTTTCCCTCTCTCCAGGACCAGCCTCCCATAGCAAAAGGCCCTCTAATTGCAATACTAATGCGCTCGAAACCTCTGATTTGAAATGAACCAAGGCAGAAAATTGATTTCATGCTGTGACAGTTTATATATTGCTGCCAGTAGACAAGCAGCCCATTGAATGGAGAACTGTACCTTCTAATTTTGTTTGGTGGGGAGAGAAAGAAAATAATTGCTTGGTTACATTTGGTCAGGGTAGAAAAGTCGGCCAGTGTTTATGTATGTATATATAAATATCTTAAAAAAACAAAAATAGATATAGAAATATAATTATTATCATTTTTTATTATTTTTTTTTTTATCTCATACGGTCAGTCGGCAGGGTTCTCCGAGGTGGAATAAAAGATCGAGCAAGGCAAAAAAAAAAATTCCAATAATTGACTGTTGACGTTGCGAGACGAGGCCTTTGTCCGTTCAACAGGTTGTAATGACAAGTGAGTTAAACAAGGGGCAGCGCAGCAAAATAAACGCCACAAGTCCAACAAGCTTTGTTAGCCCGAGATCACACCCACTCGAGCAGCCACAAAGGGTGCAGTGGTTTGGGACAAATCTCACACACCCTTCAGCACATGGATAAACAATTTTATTAGCTCCATTCAGCCTCTCCTCGCTTGCCCCACGTCCGCTTTGCTTTTTTCATTCTTATCCTTTCCCTTTTTTCCCCCCTTACTTCCAGAGCCACACACTGAACTCCAAGGAACGGACCGGGGCGTGCCATGAGACAATGTCCGAAAGCACTTGCTCACATGGCTGTCCCAGCACAGTAGCTCAGAGAGCTGGGACGAAGAGGTGGGAACGCTCCTTTCGGCCGTCATCCAGTGCGTCATCAGGCCAAAGACAGCCATGCTCATGCCCCTGTGGCTAGCAGAGGTCATCGCTGACCACCACATGGCCATCACCCCATTACCCAAACTAAATATGGCCGTCCCGTCAATTAAAATCATACAAATATACTACATATTCACGAGCGGCCCGTTTCTGTCCGCAAACGAGGCCCCAGTCATAAGCACTGAGCGGAAAGGATTCTTCCACAGTGTTGTTCTCACAGTCAATTGACTGCGTGCTTATGTGTGTGATTGTGTGTGAGAGTGTGTGTGTGTGTGTGTGAGAGAGAGAGAGAGAGAGAAAGAGTCATTATGTATAATTTGAGCGAGCACGTGGACAAATGTGTGTACAGAGCTTTCAATCATCTTTATGAGAGGCTCCTTGTGTGTGTATGTGTGTGTGTGTGTGTGTGTGTGTGTGTGTGTGTGTGTGTAAAACAGGGAAAGAGAGAGAGAGAGACTGGCTGGTTGTATTGCAGGCCATTAATCTTAATTGGTAGTGAATATGCGAAGGTCTTCCACTGTCAGACGCATTGGCAAACTCACCGTCACAAATCACAACAGGCAAAGCGTCCCACCAGCGTACAGGGTTTATCAGAGACAGAGGATACATGAGTACACACACTGCACTCGGAGGGCCTTAAGGCCTTGTAGTGTATCTTAAAGAGACACTACACTCATTTCTCCAGAATTAAGGTGCACATCTGGACCTTTTCAGAAACAGCAGTGCAACTTCAAATATGGTACAATGCATGTTCCCAAACCAGTAAAAGTACCGAAGACACAACCTTTGGGGGCTTTGGGGGGGGACCTTGTACCTTGTACCAACCCAGTGACTAATTTTGACCTAAACTGTGTCATAAAAAAGACATCTTCTAATCCACCTCAATCCCGGTCAGGATTCGGGCCTACCTGGAAACGCTGGGCGCAAGGTCATGAAGACCCCCTGCAACCAGAATAAGGGGTAGGGTAGAATGGCCCATTCACCTACCATGCATTTGTGGGAGGTGGGAGGAACCAGGAGAACCAGGAGAAGTACACAGACATTGGGAGTACACACCAAACTTCTCCCAGACAGGTCAAAACACACTGTGCCATATCAATAAATATGACTGGTCAAAATAAAAAAAAGTATTGGGACACCTGTTCATTGATCCTTTCTTCTGAAATCAAGGGTAGAAAAAGAAAGTTTGCACTGGTTTTGTTGGAGTAACCGTCTCTACTATCCAGAGAAGAAGGGTTCCTACTAGCATTGCTGTGAAGTTTTGATTGCATTCAGCGACAAGAGCATTAGTGAGTGTTGGATGATCATCACCACCCCACCTCCTCATCCTCAACTCCCCAACTTATCCCAAACGTATTACCATCCATTATTCCAGAAAGCACAGTTAGTTCCACTGCTCCACAGCTCAAAGCTGGGTGGGGGGCTTTAAACCCCTCTAGCCCACGCCTGCCATTAGGCATGATGGTGTCAATTGGTTGATGTTTATTTATCTGCTCCAGAGGGTCCTATTCTATTGGCTGTGCATGTGTGCATTTGCACATCTGTGTAGCTGAAGGTAGCTGAATGCATTCATTAAAATGCTGAAAGCATACATCAAATGAAGAAGCATAGTCCTGTCGCTCAAGATTCACCACTGGAAGTCTAACCTGTGCCCAGGAAAGGGGGCCGGGAGTGTTGTGCAGCATTTCCACCACACTCACAGTTATTTACTGACTGTAGAGGAAGTGTGACCATTAAAGTGCTGTTGCTGTTGACCGCTGTTCTCACCAATTTAGCTGATGCTCTCATCTGTCACTAAACTGTGGGGAACATTATAGCATCCTGTAGGCTCAGCTTCCCAGACAAACCCTCTGACAGACAGACCTCTGAAGTCACCCTGGTAGCTCTGCGGTCAACAGAAATGGTCAAAACATGACATGTTTTGTCCTGTCCTGCAATTTTCCCCAGGATTGCACTGGATCCTCTGAAATTTGAGGTCACTGAGGGGTCAGTACATATTACATATGCTATATACTGCACATGCTTCAATCAAGCTAGCGTGTGTATTTTTGCAGTGCATATATATGGCATATATGATATTGGTCAATTAACAAATTTTCCTAAATTATTATATGTGGGGCCATGTGGGGCCATGTGGGGCCTGTATGCTGGGTAGCCCAGCTGGGAATCAGAAAGTTCTGTCCTCACATATGGATGCCCACCAGGGTCAGCGATTGGACCAGGAGGGGTTAAGCATGGGAGCCATCTGGGTTGTACACTGCATCTGGGGCATTGATGGGACCCATGTGAGATTAAGGTGGGCTGTAACGATAGGGCCCATTTGGAAAGTCTAACTGGGTCCCAGTAACGACATGCATAAACCTACTGAGAGCCTATGCCCACCTGGAGCCCACCTAGCCAATGTTCCACCCATGTGAGCACTGCATTGCTATTATACAAGTGACTTTTTAGGAGGTTTATTGTATAGTAATCCACCATTGGAAAATGTAATCTATGTAAAATCGCTATATGGACAAAAGTATTGGGACACCTGCTTATTCAATGTTTCTTCTAAGATCAAGGCTATTAAAAAGACATTATCCAGATTTTGTTGGAGTAACAGTCCCCATTGCTGGGAGGATTTGATTGTCATTAAAGTGTTGTTGCTGTTGACTGCTGTCCTCACCAATTTAGCTGGAGACAGGTGTGTCCACAGACATTTGGACATGAAGTGTATCTGAAAGGTCTATACAGGCTAAACAGGCCTGGATGCATTCTTAAAGAGTCCATATAACAAAAAACTAGATTTAGAACCATCAAATTCTACTTTACAGTTGTGTGCAAAAGTTTGGACACCTGTTCAATTTACTGTACAGGAAACGCACCTAACACCTGCCATTCTCCTGCTTTTCTGTGATCTTACATCACAGTTACAGTTTATCTGATCTAGCTAACATATCTGATATATCTAACGTAGCTCCAAAATGTCAACTTTACAACTCTCAATGAAAGTCAACAGAGTCATTCTGAAGCATTTATATTGTTCCACTATTATTAAAATTTGATACAATGTAAAGAACAACTGCCCAAAAGTGAAAAATGACAGAAATGGAGATAAAGGTTGTTAGCGGGACAGCAGCGATATAAAAAGCCCTAACCTTTGTACATTTGAACACTTTCGGTGTACTACTATCTTTGCTACAGCTGTGTAAAAGTGTCTGGCTCCTGCAGGCCTCTAATTGGCCGTGTGTGTGAAGGATATGATGGTGTCAGGGCCTCTGGGACATTCACCTTTCTAAAGCAATAACAAAATAAGCAATTGTCTCGCAGATAGCACCTTTAATTAGCCTGGCCACATTTCCCAACACCAGCTCCTTCTCATTAGACCTGTGAGGGACTAAGGGCCAATCAGGGGCCTCGGCCTTGGGGGGTCCTGATCTGACATCATTAAGGTAATGTGTGTGTGTGGGGATGATTTGCTTCCCTGGGCTGGTCACTGTAACACTCTCGCACGCTGGCTGGGAGTGCTAGAAGGGTGGCGTTCATGGCATGTATGTGTGTGAGTGTGCGGTCTGTTTTACTCCCTTTATGGGAACCAAATGCCCCAAATCGGAAAACATGGCAGTTAAGGTTTTAGGGATAATTAGTGGACAAAAAAAAGCCCCTCCCTCTTTACTGATGTTGAAAGATGTGCTATTGGTGGCTGAGGTTCAGGTTATGATTGGGTTTATGTGTGTATCTAGGCCTATTAACAAACAGGTCAATGGGAAACGCAGCCAGAAACGTAGTAATACGACCTTTTGCATGAGTTTGTGAGTGCTGAAGGGTGTGTATTCACCTGTTGCCGTGTCGGCCCCCTCGCCCCGGGAGGCCGGCGGGTGTGTGATGGCGTCTCAGAGGGGAATATGGCGCTGTGCATTCTGGTCAGGTCTAATGCGGCAAAACAAGCCGACACATCCCTCAGGTGAGAGCGGCCCACCGTGGCCGGGGAGAGATTAGAAGGGAGTGTACATCGATCAGTACAGTTATACATTCTGTCTACAGTCGCATGCAAAAGTTTAGGCACCCCTAGTCAAATGGCATGTGTTGTTGATGTTGTGTAACATTTTAATAAGGGTAAATGAGCCTCTGCAGAGACACACTTCTGCATATTTATTATATAAATATTTATAATGATTCTATTAACTGTTCAATAGACACTGTGTCTGAAATGATGACTAAATGCACTATATTGCCTGACAGTCATATCAGTCATATCAGAATATTATGACCACCCTGATTTGACCCTTCATATCCACTCCACTTCCCATATATAGGAGCACTCTATAGTACTACTATAGTCACAGACTGTAGCCCATCTGTTCCTCTGCATCCTCTATTGGCCCCCTTTCACCCTGTTTGTTTTTCAGTGGTTAGGACCCCACAGGACCACCCCAGACCATGTATTATATGGGTGGTATACTGCACTACATGTCCAAATGTTTGACATAGATGTGAAAATGCACACACACACACACACAAACAGCTTGTCTAGTCCATGTAAAGAAGTACTGCCAGTTGAATAGGACTCTCTGGAGCAGATCAACAAACATGAACATATGGCTCCATGCATTGAGCAGCATTGAGCTGTGGAGCAGAGGAAGAACTATGTTCTCTGGAATGATGGATGGTGGTGCTTCATCCAAGGCTTTTTTGGGATGAGGTGGGATGGTGATCATTCAACATACTGACCTAACTAATGCTTTATCACTGAATGCAATCAAATCCTTGCAAAATGTAGTAAATCTTTTCCCCTGGACAGTTCCCCAACAAAAGCAGGATCAGCTCTTTTTTAATGCCCTTGATTTTGGAAGAAACGATGAATGAGCAAGTGTCCCAATACTTTTGTCCATTTAGTGAATGTAAATTAATTCTGTCTTTCTAATTAAGTTTCCGTGGAAAATGGAAAAAGCAATAATAAAGGGCCCACCTACATATTTCCTTAATTTTATTTCGAGGTTCTGTTGAAAGAGCTCTGACAGACTTGTTAGCATCTTAGATCTCAGAGTACAGTTTGACACAAGCTATTTCCCAGCGATGACGGGTCTAAAGCATTGTCCTGCTATTCACAGAACCATTCCTTCCTGCATTCCTTCCTCCACAGTGAGACCTTTCAGCCTCGTATCTCCACAGCCTCATCCCAGGACCATGTAAAGGAATGAAGCTCCGCTCAGAAATGCCCCAGCATCCTCCAGCATCCTCCCACCCCGGCCTATTTGTATGGAAAACAGAGGTTACGCCTTGACCCCACCCTCTATCAATCAAAACCCTCACAATGCTCCTCCATCTGTCTGCTGATCTGCAGCAGCACTGCACCTCCATCCTGCCTCCTGTGAATAGAGGGCCATCCCGGAGAGAGCTCTACTGACCCCTCCCTCCCACCTCTGGTGCTGGCCAATGCTCTGGGGGGCCATTAAAATCAGAAACATCACCAGGCTGTAATGACCAGCAGAAGATTCACTTCCTCTTGCTTTCTTTTTCAGGGTGTCTCTGGCTCTCCGCAGCCCGCCGTTTCCTCTGTAACCCCACACTGTGACCTTGCGACCCTCGATGGCAATTTGCAGCATGGTGGCAAACAAACGTCGTGTCTCTAGCAGCAGGGCGTGGGAGAAATCAAAAACGTTTTGTGTGTTGTGAGAGAAAAAGGAAAAAAAGCTGAATAGGATGATCTAAGTTGTGAGTTTGACAGTCTGTGGTCAGAACTTCGCAGAAGATTAACGTGGAGCAACACAGTGATCCAGGCCAAGGCCTACTAATAGGAGAAAGACTCTGAAGACTAAATACCATGTCTGCAAAATACCATGTCTGCAATAATGCAAACTAACGACAGTATAATACTGTCCATGTGTTTTACAGCTACAGCTGTGTACAGCATCTCTCATAGGCCCTACTGTATGACATGTCTTTATAGTACTATTATATTATTATAATAATACATTAAATATACCATATACTTAACTTATGGTAAATATACTCGATTTATTTGAATCAAATCAAATCAAATGTATTTTTTGTGCCGTTGTCACAAAGCAGGAATCAGTACGAAGACAAGAGATCAACAAGACCCCCAGTGTGGGCAGAGTGGTAAAGAAAAACTCCCTCAGAACTGGAGGAACCAAGACTCACAAGAAGGACCCTGGTCAAAACTTTTTTTTTTTTTATAAATTATTGATAAAAGCCGCCGAACCACCACATTGGACTCTAGTTCTACTGCTCAATTGAGCAAAATAATCATAATATAATATAATATCATGAATACAATCATAATATAGCATAACTAATATATCCATAGTAGAGTAATGATGGTTAATGGTGGTAATAATAAAAGTGGCAGGTGCCAGTGGCAGGAGGGTGGGCAGCTATATAGAATTTATATATTTTTAGTGTTACTGATGTATGAAGCTGTTACTGATGTATGGAAGCATACGGTCATACGGGTCTACCAGCAGTGGCAGAAATCCCTACAGTCTACAGGAAGTTCTCCTCGTTTTTAGCAGTAAGTGAGTAAAGGCCTGCTGGTAGACCCGTAAGACCGTAAGCTTCCATACAGCTACAGATTCAGCTACTTCCTTCACACTATAGTTACTTTGGCCACACCCAAATGCAATCAGTACTTCACCAAATCATTTACTGTATCTGCTTTGCAACCCTTTTTTCAGACCTCCAACAAGACCCTCACTGCACTGCTCCACCTCTTCTCAATCTTTGAATCCCCTCACACATCCCACAGGTATTTATAACCCCATAATCCTTGTGCAGCGCCATCTGCAGGAGCCTGAAGTTACTACCACCTTAACGCTTTTACACACACATATATATATATTGAGGAAGGCCAGCATTCCCAGTTCCCATCCAACACCTAGTTTATCCAGTCAGTCCTTCATTAAAGTAAATCAGGTGGAACTGGTGGACCAAATCCATACAGCGTCTGCAGTTCACAGAGAAGTCTGAGTTCTTCTAACTTCTGGTTCAGTCTAATGTTATATGGAGCACACATTGTTTTAAACAGTTTGGAGGCTAAGACCTTTGCACCTTGTCTTTCTGAAAGGCAGAACTCATCAGTGCTGGTGTATTCTTCCCCAACCTCCTCACAAATGATCCTTACCTCACCTTCAACGTATTCAGCCCGAACCTGGCAGATATCATAATCAGTTCCAGCCAAATTATATTGTGATAAGTCACAAATCTCTCTTTTCTCTCTCCAAGCCAGAAAGACTTCATCTCAATTCGTCGTCTCCTTAAAAAACAAAGGCCTCTGTCTGCTGCCACGGCTCTTTGCCCTCAAACTCATTGATTGCTCAACTGTCTGCCACTCAGTGATAAAAGTGGCAGCCGAAAGCGTGGTCCCCGTGTTTCTCCCACGATCTCCCTCTTTTGTCTCCAAAACGGTGTAATTTCAGAGATTGAAGTCTTCGCTGGTGGCTTCATCTCCTGCTCTGACAACAATAGCCCCTGAATGCTTTCAGCAATGATGGATAAATTGCCGGGTAGTAAAATATTATATCTAAGGTAGGTGATGGGGCCTTTTCTGCAGGGCTGCTCTCTCCATCAGGCTCATGGCAGCTGAGGTAATTATAGTCTGTTCGTCTGTCTCTCTCTCTCTCTCTATCTCTCTCTCTCTCTCACTCCTCTCCTGTTTTTCACTAGCTCATCTACGAGATTAAAAGGACAGTAATGGTTCAAATTAACATCTGTTGCCTGACTGGCATTTCCAAAGACAATGACAGCCTGCCACTGACCTTTTCTGATTATTGACCAAAAAAAAAAAAAAAAAAAAAAAAAAAAAAAGATGGGCCCCATAATTATCTGCCCTTCTCATCTCGCATCCTAACGGGAATAGCATAATTATAAGGTATATTAGGGTTTGGAGTGAATGATGGACGATGGGCCTAAATGTGTCGTTTATTGTGGTTTATCATTGTATTCATTTGGTCAATTAAAACCTGTTATTTGGCGGTGAATGGGTGAGCTGGGCCTCAGAAATGATCATCAGGGCAGTGGTGAGTTCAGCAGTGCCCAAGTACCTCCTGGTGTCTGAAAACCATGCAAGAAAAGACACAGCTCCCTATGAAGGGGGTTGAAGGCCGTTAATGCTGGCAGCAATAAAGTCTTGATGTAGCACCTTATGTGTCCAAATGTTTGTGGACACCCCTTCTAATGAATGCAATGAGATACTTGGAGTTGCACCTGTTGCTGACACACAAGTGCAAACACACACACACAGACACACACACACACACACACACACACTGTAGAAAAGTACTGCCAATAGAATATGACTCTCTGGAGCAGATAAATAAACATGAACCTAATATTGGCACCATGCTGTCTAATGCCAGGCGTGGGCTAGTAGAGGGGAATAAAGCCCCCCAGCATTGAGCTGTGGAGCAGTGGAATGATGGAAGGTGATGCTCCATCCAGTACTTTTGGGATGAGGTGGGAAGTTGGAGATGATGAGGTGGGGTGGTGATGATCATCCAACATCCTGATCCTGATCAACTCTTTTTTAATGTCCTTGATTTCAGAAGAAATAATGAATGAACAGGTGTCCCAATACTTCTGTCCATATAGTATATTTCTTTCACTTTGCAATAATGAAAACTTACGGATATCTGGAAAACTTATCAAGAATAGGTTGGTGAAAAATGTTTACTGTAGATGCCATCAATCACACTGCTAACACAACATGCCGATAATCGGCCAAATCTTTTCTGCAAATGCATGCCCACACACATCCTTTAGTCTGTCCACTCTGCATCCAGGTCTTCATTAGGGTCATAAAGACTCATCATTGTGGTTTAAGCTGCAGTTTGACTTACAGTGTCATTAAAACATGAACAGTGAACCCTGTAGCTGTTCTGTGCACTGTGTGAATGATTCTGGATGAACCAATAGACCAATAGAAATGCTCTAAATGACTTTGGAATAAATTCTTATTCTACATTGACTTCCTTTCAAAGTTAATATCATTTTTGGAGTATTTTGGAGATACATGTTTTTCATTGGACATGATGATATGTTAAGTTTTTTATCACAGCTTGACATCAAAAATGATAAAAAGTGTAGATCCAAACATGTTCTGATAGAATATAAACAGGATGCAAATGCAAAGTAATTAAATTAATAATTAAACATAATAATTTTAATAATTACATAATTACTTTTGAAGAGCATAGAAAAACGATAAAAACTCAGATTTGTTGATTCCTATGTTTTGTTGATCCCTATGTTTTGTTAAGTCCTCAGATTTGTTAAGTCCTCAGATTTGTTAAGTCCTCAGATTTGTTATGTACTCAGATTTGTTGATTCCTATGTTTTGTTGATTCCTATGTTTTGTTAAGTCCTCAGATTTGTTATATACTCAGTTTTGTTAAGTCATTAGTTTTGTTGGGCCCTTAGTTTAGTTGAGTCCTAGGTTTTCTGTTTTGTTAGGCCCTCAGGTCCTCAGTTTAGTTGAGTCCTAGGTTTTCTGTTTTGTTAGGCCCTCAGGTCCTCAGTTTAGTTGAGTCCTAGGTTTTCTGTTTTGTTAGGCCCTCAGGTCCTCAGTTTAGTTGAGTCCTAGGTTTTGTTAGGTCCTCAATTTTGTCAAATACTCATATTTGTTATGTCATTAGTTGTATTGAATCCTCAGTTTTGTTAGAAAACAACACAAATATTGGAGTGGATAAAATGTTGAAAGTGAATTTCAAGGCAAATAAAATTCAACATGTAAAAATATATGTTGAATTTCATCTACCTTGAAATTCACTTTCAACCTTTAATTCACTCCAATATTTGTGTTATTTTCAGATATTTTGATATATTGTATTATATTTAATTTACAATCCTATACAGCGATCCATCATTTTAGTCACTTAGTGTGTGTGTATATATATATATATATATATATATATATATATATGGATTCACTACCTACTGGAGGTAGGTTAGCTCTATTCCCTGTGGCAGCAAAGTTAAAAAGTACCTGACCGCAGAATTACAAAATGAGTGACGGAGGAAACAGTGCGCCACCCACGGCTGGCCTGCCTCACCCACACACTCGCGACTGAGCCTCGCACTGACGAGAGATCCCCCCGCTCTTCAATTTGTCCTCCCAAGGATTGTCTTTTATTGATGACTTTCTAGGTCAGCGACCCTCCGTGCTTTTCAAAGGATCTAAGAGGCACCCAGATGGGCCTGCTCAAGAAGGAGCCTATTGTCATAGGCTTTCTATAGTGTCTTACAAATGAAATGCGCAGGAGCCATTAGCCCTCAGTGGATTGTTTTATGGGCTTGGTGCCTCTCTTTTGGGGGGTAATGATGACAGTGCAGGCCACAGATCAGTCATTTCAACAATTGCGGCGAAGGCCCTTTCTTAAGACAAGAGGCTTTTGCTCTCTTCTCTCCCATTGCTTTTCATTGGGAATAAACTCCTGGCTGGCTTCACAATGGAGAGCCAAGATGTTGCAACTTTTGTGAGCTGCAGTGAAAGTGCAAACAATCTGGTACTCCGCCTCGAGACTGTGAGTGTGTTTACACCAATTCGGGAAATTTTCAAGCGCAAAGTGAATCATTTACCAATGCATGAGGTGCAAATAGACTTTACGATACAGCAAATGTGAGGAACACCGTCTTTTATTGATGACTCTCCCGGTCAGTGACCCTTTCTAGGTCAGGCAGCCACTCAGGCCTGTTAGGAGAAGAAGAAGGAGCCTGTTGCGATGGACCTTCTAATGCATCTCGGTGGAACTATCTGCCTCTCTGAAAGTGGCCTCGTTTTGGTTGGGCAGGTGAGACTTGTCCTGTGTTTCCTTCAGGGAGTGGAAAGGCAGGTGTCAGCTTACTTCCCATTCACCCCGAGCACTGTGCAAACTCCTAGACTGTAGCCCGCGTGAACTCAGCAGATAAGCTTCAGCTAACACTGACATCACCTTATTGAATTAGGCTGTTTGTGTGGCAGCCACCAGGGAAGCCACCTCCACCTCTGCTTCTCACCTGTTGACAGGTGGGAGGGAAGTCAAAGCTACCTCAGAGGAAATTAGCAGGCGAATATGTTCGGATGCCAGCTGGGCGTGTTACAATCTAGAGCTTTTGATGTGAATTGTTTGACAGCCCTTTGTTAGCAAACGCAAAGGTAGTATTAGCGCAGGGCTGATGGGGGGATCATCTGCTAGAGTGAAAACAGAGTTAATTACAAAATGAAACCTCTTATAACATTCAGATGGTACATGAAATATCATTTTTACAAGCAACAGCTTTTTAATATATTCTGTTTTGTTTGATTAACACTGCAACAAGTGCTGAGTATGTGTGTCGCTGGATAACAGTTGCTTAGGAAGATTTTTAATTGATTGGGGCAACTTTCTTTAGAACGCAATGAAGACAATCAGATATTCATACAGTGTAATCAAAAAGATAAGACTGAGCAATTTTGTTCAGAAGATTAAACAGCAATTCACCAGAGATGCTAAGCAAGAGGAATTAGTCACCTTGAATTATTAGATCATAGTGATGCTCCAAAATGAAACTGAGATTCAAGACAAATATGGATAACAAATATGAGGATTCATGAGGACCTGACAAAACAGAGGACCTAACAAAACTGAGGACCTAACAAATCTGAGGACCTAACAAAACAGAGGACCTAACAAAACTGAGGACCTAACAAAACAGAGGACCTAACAAATCTGAGGACCTAACAAAACAGAGGACCTAACAAAACTAAATACCTAACAAAACAGAGGACCTAACAAAACTGAATACCTAACAAAACTGAATACCTAAGAAATCTGAGGGCCGAACAAAACTGAATACCTAAGAAATCTGAGGGCCGAACAAAACTGAATACCTAACAAATCTGAGGGCCGAACAAAACTGAGGACCTAACAAATCTGAGGGCCAAACAAAACTGAGGACCTAACAAATCTGAGGATCTAACAAAACTGAATACCTAACAAAACAGAGGACCTAACAAAACAGAGGACCTAACAAATCTGAGGGCCGAACAAAACTGAATACCTAACAAATCTGAGGGCCAAACAAAACTGAGGACCTAACAAATCTGAGGATCTAACAAAACTGAATACCTAACAAAACAGAGGACCTAACAAAACAGAGGACCTAACAAATCTGAGGACCTAACAAAACAGAGATTTAGCTTAAATTCAACTGCTTTGTGTCAACAAATCTTTAAAATAAATCATAAAGTATTTGGTTTTTATACTTTGCTCAACCAAACAAATTTTCAGGGGCTAAAATTTCAGTGCCTCACTACAAAAAAAAAAAAAAAAAAAACACCAAATAATATTTCACAGGCTGTGCAAAATCTCTGGTGTCCATTTTAAACAAATGACCAATCAAAACTGCAGTGATCTCCCCTAATAATGGAAAACATCCCGATTTAGAGACGCCACCCAGCGCTGATAAAACAGATCAGCGTTTGTAAATCACTGTCCTCACCCCATTTGTAGAGCTGCTGGTTGATTATCATATGTAATTTGTGAGTTGGGGCTGAGGGACTGGGGGACTCCTCTAATCCTCTTTGGCTGGCAGCTGCCTGGACCTCTCCTCCCATGTTTTGCTAATTTGAGTCTGTGATGTGGTACGCTTGTTTAGCACTGATTGCTATCGGCAGCTCAAGCGCTGGGGGGTGGAGTGGGGTGAATGGGAGCGATCTGACTGGGGAGACTGGTACACAGATCTAAGGCCCTATCTCGCCATATTTGCATAAGAGGCAGGGGGCTTTGATATGGGATAAGCAGGTGACACACATTTTGTGATCGCAGGCCACGACCCTAATCGAGTGTGTGCGCGGAAGGGGGTTGTTGATCAACACCGGTAAAAGCTAGGATGTTTATTAAGCAGTAGGATTAGCAGGCAGGAAATCCTTTTGGGAGGGACATATATCACATATGGAGATACTGTCCCTTGTTGGTGGCTATCGGAAGAATCCACAAGTAAACACTACCAATCAAGATGACTGCAGCTCAGCAAAGACTCCTGCTTTACTGAAACTTTATTTCCCCAGCTGGATCCATCAGGTTTTTTTGTTTATCCCATGATGCCCTTTATCACTGGGCCCACTTGCCCTCCCCTGGCCTCAACTATACACCTCGACTTCAAGAGGGTCCCAAAGACCCTGTGTTAACACAGCAACAATAACCCTCTCTCTGTCCAACACTAAAGCCCATGTTAGCAAATGGAGAAGCCTGTGCTTGATCGCTACTGAGAAGGGCATTGTTTAACACTAGTAGGTGTGTTTTCAATTCAGGACCCCCTGCCTCTGAGCTTTTACAGCTCCCCCCAGCTTCCCACAGTGCCTGAGTGGCCAGCGCACTCGCACTGTACTCTTTCAGTCATTTAGGACAGCTTCAGCTCCGTGTCCTGCCCCTGTTTATCGATCCTATCCCCACCGAATGACTCCGCAATTTGCCCCCGCACACGGCAGTGGGCCTGGAGCTTCTGCAAGGCCTTCCCTGCCCTGCCGGCAGTGCGCTCCGCCCAGGATACCGCTGCAGTGCCGAGAGAAGTCCATGTCCTGTCTTGAGTGTTATGTTGGAAAACAGAGCCAGAATGTGGAGTGGTGGATGATAGGATTCTTGAGTGAAAGGCAGGAGGCATCACAGTTGGATCACAGCATCCGAGGTATTCCTGGAACAAAGAGCATTTCCACGGGCCTTTCAGACCACCTATCACTCTAGCTTCCTTTGTAAGACCCTGGATTAGTAATTCCGACAAAACAAATGTAGATGCTGAAATGTTTCTTACTGGCATTCCTTTAACAAGACAATGGCAGAGATAGGACTTCGGTTAGCGGGCAAATTCTGACATCCCAACACCTCCACCATTCAGGCCTTCCCTTTCTATTTGGGATTTTGACAGATCAGTCAGTGGGACTCAACCAACATCTGCACTCTAATTAGGATCAACAGCTTCACAACAGCATGCAGCAAAGTCCCAGTAGACTCATAAGTCCTTGTGGCTGAGTAACAACGCAGGCGGGACATTGGCATTAACCCCTCATATATCGGAAACCTGCATGGAGCAATGGAGGTTGGAGGTCCAGCAAAAAAGACATAGAAAGTGATGTGAGCAAGTGCCATGATCTGAATCCTGTTCGATTCCCAGCAGCCCCTCTGAGGACCCCCGCTCTTGCTGCAAGCCGTACCACCCGCCACTGATCTGGCGACAGAGAGCCAGCCTGCCACATATGGATCCTCCCTTGATATCATTCAGCCAGCGTGTAATCTTATTATGCAAAGTCCTAATCCGCACCTATGTCCCAATGCCCCAAGGATCGCAATATTGTGATATCAAGGTGCTGGGAGGTCATGTTGTGTGATCCCGGCTCTATTCTTTTGAGGAGATGAGGGACTTAGAGGCTGGCTCCCAGGAGTCCAACGAAACGGATAGGGAGAGATAGATTGATAGATAGACAGACAAAGAGAGAGAGAGGGCTGAGGGGGTGGGAGGGGGAGACAGGATTTGTTGCTGTGTAAGAAAACCTTATCTTAACTGTTCTGTAGCAATAATGTGATTTTAATTAAA